>NC_092688.1:7640157-7940157 GCF_964275005.1 Diadema setosum
GAAATTCTGTATTTTCTGATTGCAGTTATATGTTTTGGTCCATACATTTTGTGGCATAGTTGGAAAACTGTCTATTTTCAAAGTGTAGCCACGTCTACTTGTATATGGGGGGGGGGGGGGGGGAGCAGGGAGAAGACGTGGGAGAGTGCTATCACCCTGTTCTCATACGAGGGAGCTTTTGCCTTTTTAAAGTTGAAATTGAGATATCTCATATGTACTATGCATATTTGATGGATTTGATGGAATATTTGAGAAATGAAAAAAAAAAAAAAAACTGATCTGGGGAACTGAACCAGGAAAGGGTTGATTAAAAGGGGAAATTCCCCTTGTACATGAGGGAACTTTTTAGTGTTCGGAATATAAGTGAGAAGTCTTGTGCACTCAGAATAAATCATTCAGAATTTGGTGTAAATCTGAAGAGTGTACTAAGGCTAGGGAAAGGGGCACAGAGGGGGAGGGTTTGGGAGGGGCTATCCCCCTCCCAAACAAAAGAGATTTTGCACTCTTTGAATTGAAATTCTACGATCTGGTGCACACTTTGAGTAAAATATTGAAAAAAATTATCTTACTTGATGAAAGGTTGAAAGGGAGACCCGTTTCATGCACAATCGTCATGTATATGTACAGTATGCACTCGACCGCCCCCATCGCCCCCCCCCCCCTTGGCTACGCCACTGTTGCAAACACACACAAGATCAATGTCAATTGAGAGCACATCACTTCTGCAAACCGACAGTGTCATAACTTCCAGTGTTCCACGTTCCAGTGTTCCACGTTTTACAAGCGTGGCTTTTTTAGTGGAACACTGTTTTCCATCATTGTGATTATTTACTATTTTTGTTGCCATGACAAAGTGCATTGTTTCTTTTTTACGACACCATTCGTGTATAATATACTTTATATTGTATTGAAAAAAATCCTTTATCGGACGAGTGTAAGAGAAATGAAAAAAAAATTGTATCACTTTGGATTACGTCAACTTTTTCTTTTCTTTCTTTGTGATGATGGAAATAAATAAACTATTGAATTGAATTGAATTGAAACTTTCATCAATGCGTAGATTATGATGTTTGGATTTGCATAGAGAAGTTGAATTTAATCGTAACATTACAGTCATACTGACCCCTGTAATTCATCGCAAAGGTCATCGTAGTCGCAGAGGCATGTACTTCCTCCTCTACAATATGCAAATTTTCAGCATCTAATCTAGGAAGCTGTAGTGGATATAAATACCATGGTAGGTTTTCAAGTGTCAATGTACTTCCTTGTGTTCTCATTTTGACACTCATCATTAAATGCACTCATCAGAAAATGCTTACATTGGTTCCGGCCTGTGTTGAAAAGCATGAATGAAATACACAACACTTTCTTCTTTTTTTTAAAACAATTTCCGTGTCAGTGTTTATTAGACTACAGTTTGTAGCAAGACCAATATAAACACCAAAAACAGCAAGATATGACATGCCCTAGTTGATTGTGAATGGTGAATGCGTGAATGTGTACTTTTTTATGCAACTTTGTAGGTATTTTGTATTGTTTTTATATATGCAGAGCCACTTTGTGAATCATTTTTTTTTTTTAACTGAAAGGGCTACCCTGTGAAACTAAAACGGAATAAACAAATCGAATAAAACTGGGAAAACATAAAATATACATGTATACAGTATATAACACTATGCATATATTTGTTTGTTTGTTTCTTCGTTTCAAATATCCTGCCCCTGATATCCTGCTGTTATGATACTACTCAATTTGCACGCAGACTGAAATCAGTAGTGCCTGTTGTGTGCCATGATTGAAAGTTAATAGCTCATAAGATTTGTGAAGGAAACCTGTGGATGGATTGCTATCAAACCTATCCCCGGGTCCTAAACCATTAAGGAAAGTTACCTGATTAGATTCTTTGGAGTATTCTGCCATATGCAGGTCATTTGTGAAGGTTCAGTGAACTCTGACTGAAAAATCCTTCCTCAGTGTACATTTGACATTTCATGACTATCGTGTAGTGAATGTTTTGGATACAGTCGGGCAGGTAGGGCCTATGGGAATGCAAGGATGTTTTGTCACAACTTGTGCCCATATTAAAGGACTCATGGAAAAGAAACTTGGCTGATGTGCAAAGGCTTTACTGCTGATGGAGAAACATTCATGACTGAATTCATCTTAGCTCTATATTTTTGCCGTAGCAGAACATAATAGACATATATTATGCAGTTCGACTTCCAATCTTCCTTCTCAGTTTGTTGCTACTGCTTAATTTGATACGTATGAATGTACCATTTGCATCACTTTGCATATACATTGTTTGTAGTGCAACTTCGTGGCATTTTATTTTATTGAACAGATAATGGAGTAGTGTGTAGAACATGCATTCATTTTTTTTTTTTGTCAGAGTCTTTGACACACACACAAAAAAAATCCCCCTCAAAAACTTGTGTACAATCACGTTTCTTACGTGCCTTTCTTAAATATGATATAATGGAGTATTCACAGGTCTAATCAAATGCACACAATTTAAGAGCAAGCAAAATGAGTGGAAATGTGATGCAGTTGCATTCAGACTTACAAGAAATTAGTGAAGTAGCATGAATTGATTATTTCTAAATGTGTTTACAAATGTGTTTACAAATGTGCTCTGAAAGAGCTCTTTGACACTCAATTTTTGATGCAGCTTCTCAGCTAACATTTCACCTCAGTGTGCCACAGTTATACTCTCTCACTGTGACTTTTTTACTTTGATAATGTCAACTGTATGCTAGTTTCCTTTTAGTGGAGTCTTCAGTACTTTCAGTACCCTGTCTATTATCAGCACCCTTTGTGTCTGTATTCAAGTTTCATAATAAAGTAATAAAAGCTGCCATTAGTTTCACATACACTCTTTTGATCTGATAGCAAGGTTTCAGGAAAGATTTCTTAAGACTATACAATGAAGAAAAAAAATCCCATCTGCATCATCTTTTGAAATCAAACTGTATCTATTTTGTTGCATATTAGGAGAGGTGCTGTTCAAGTGAAATTAAGAAGTATTTGTGCAAGTGAAATTAAAAGGGCTCATCACAATACCTTCTGGAGAAAACAGACTATTGAACACTTTATACAGTACTTCAGTGTGTACTTTAATCAACTACCTGCACCTTGTAAACAATATAATTGCTGTACAGAATGGCTCATATCTTAGTGCCAAAAGACAATGCTCATAATCACAAGCAATTAAAATGAATCAGCTATAACAATTTAAAGAACTTGCACTTTTCAATCATAATATGTACATCTTCTTTCTGTTATGTGCCCTATGAAATAAATGTTTGTTAAGGAGAGAAATCATGAAGGGATGATGTAGGTAATAGGTAAATTACTTCCACAAGATTTTGATATACTCTGTAGTGTGGAAAACAGCTAAACTATTTGTCACATGGCCCTTTGGTCAGGGATATAGCTGAGGTGAGGCAGGATGTATCATCTGACTTTTTCTGGCCTATTGCTGCCAGAAACATGATTCTGTAACCCATAATTGCCAGTAATCAGTCCTGCTGTTCATTCATATGAAACCATGTTTGCAGCATTCTTTAATTTCGTGAATAGAGTAACAAGTCAAAGCAAGATTTCCTTTAATCCTATCTGAGAAGGATTTCAAGCATGTTAATGGATGTTCCGGAAGGTCCTGAAAATATTAACTTCATCTAATGAATTAATTCCCTGTAGAACAACCATACTACATACTGGCCCACTGTTCCTAGATTGTACATCATAGTCTGAACATTCTTTAATTTTTGTGTATTTTTTGGTTTGTTTTTTTTTTTTACAGGAAAGGAGAATCATTTTACAAAAATTCCTAATTCTGTGAAATTAGCTAATGGCAAAAAAAAAAAAAAGAAGAAGAAAGAAATAAAAATGAAATGTTGATGAAAACTATGATTTTTCTTCATATAACTATCCCCATTTGCTTTCTAGTATTTGTTGCGCCTAAGGTTGACAGGTGTGATGCCATCCATTAGAAGCAATAAAGATATTTGAATAAACAGACACATGAAATTGATAAATTGCTTGAAGATATTATATATTATGCTGTTTGCAAATGCACATTCAAGTACCACACACCTTATTCCTTGTAAAAAGGTTTTTTTTTTTTGCAAGACACTAAAATGAAGAACACGTACATTTCTTTTTTTGTCAAGCTGTTGATAAGTGTAAAAAAAAAAATGAGCACCATAATGTCATGCGTTACCTCATACATTGTAAATCATAGAGGGATCAGCTCCTCAGTAACAATGCTGACTTGATATCACCCAAATTTAGTTCAGGCTGTTTTGGCTCTTAACACTTTGCTTGCAATGAGAAGGGTGATATCCTGCCACACATATCAGGCATGCTTGAAAAAACACTGCACAATTAACTATTATCAATCAATATACGTGGCCAATTAACCCACTTTTGGTTTGATGTGTGAGGCAATAGCAATATTTCACAAACAAAACCATAATGTGTGCTAATATTCCATTCATGTCTGCATGATCAATCCACATTCCGATTTCACTTGGGAAAGATGATAGAATTTGAAATGTGTCAGCATGAAAGCAAGACAAAAAGTACACTCCTTTAAAATTTGCTCAATCAAAAATTTTCCTTGCCAAGACACAGAAATTGCTTTTTTCTCTCTGCTTGCAGGAAATGTCATTTGCAGTACATTTCTTTCATTTTCCTCTTTTCTCTAATTTGTTTTCCATGATACATATACATGTATGCAGCTGTTAAATTTCATGCTATTATTCCTATTCATTTCTCTGATATAAAGATTGTTAATGAAAATAAGTGAAGGTGAGCTGGGAATCACATAGAACTCTAAAGGAGAATTTGGAAAGTGAATTTATACTGTATTAGCTGCTATTTTTGCTTACAGATATTTTGCGGATGAGGAGGTCACAGACATTTTTGCGAGATGTTGTTTTCGTGATTTGACGGCGAGACTATCATAAGTGCATTATTATCCTAGTGTATGGTGACATTTCACACGTGGTCCAACAGTAAAATTCACAAAAAAATAAACTCATGAAAATAACAGCTTGTACAGTATTTGAAATGTATTTCTGATCACAGCTTTTGCTATTGGACTCATCATAGCCAAATCTGACCCCCCCCCAAAAAAAAAAAAAAAAAAAACCCACAAAAAATAACATGGAGATTGCAAATCTTATGAAAAGATTTATGTGCTGTTGTCCTTTTGAAATGTTACAAAATGTTACAAAATGTTACAAACTGACTAGGAATAAAGTCTAATCATAAAATATCTTCTCTCCAAAGTTTGCACATAAATTTGAACATTTACAGAAATGTACACGTGAGACAAAAGTTGTATAAATAATGGCTTGCGAAAGAAAGTTTTTTTTTTCTTTGATTCCACACAATATTGTGTGTCTCAAGTTCAGCATGAAGAGGTGTGCACACCAGAGACACTTGTTTCTGTGTTTGACTGTTTGGATCTTGCCTCATTGTCATGTTCAGTTAGTGCTGCTGCACTCAAAAATCGCCTCAGAAATCTCGAAGGTTCTGGGATCCGATCTAAGTCACAGTGCACCATGCACCCAAAGACGAGCCGAAAGGTGGGATGTTTGAGGGCATAGATGATTGGATTCAGGCAGCTGTCAAAGACGAGAACCAGCGCAAGGTATGAGGAAACATGCAGAATTAAGCCAGGGGATTTCACAAAAGTCGTAGCAAAGAGGAGTGCCGTGTATGGCAGGACGCAGAGGAAAAAACCACAGATGACGTAGAGGAGGTTCTTGGTAATTGTGATGTCTAGCCGTGTGGGCTTGTGCACCTTTTTCTGACCTGGTTCTTTTTTGGCTGTCTCTCCTCCTTCTACCTTAGCTTTTTCTTGCGTTTCCCTCTTCTCTCTGGGAGTGGACGGAGCTTTGTTTGTGGTTGTCATGGTGTTGCGCACATGCTGCCTCACATGCCGGTATATGAAGAAGTAGCTTGTGACTATGAGGATGAATGATATCATGGCCAGAATGCCGGCCAGAATCTGGTAGATGTAAGCAGCGGGGTGCATAAAGTCCCATGCACATAGTCGGGAGTTGATATCATAGCCAAGTTTTCCCTGTCCAGCTGCCTGCGGCACAACGAGCGTTACTATGGGATACGCCCATGAGAGGATGACCATGGCCGCCACTTTCGGAGCGGTATATATGCGCCTGTAATCCTTCCGAGATCTTGTGATCAGTATGTAACGATTGACAGCGATCAACGCCAGGGTCAGGACGCTGCAGCTCACTGCTGTCACAACGCTGGAGCCGGCAATGGCGCAAATGACGGGATGCAGTGGCCACCCGCGTTCACCCAGCAAGCCCACTGCTTGGAAAGGCTGGACGATGGAGACCAGCAGGTCCGTCACGCTCAGGCTGACAATGAAAACGTTCGTGGCTGTCTGGAGCTTTCGGGATAGGAGAACTGCGGCCATCACAAAGAGATTCCCAACTATACCCACAACTCCGATGATGCAATAAAGGGTAGCCAAAATGGCCCTCTCTGCGTAGTTTGAGATTCCCTGTGATTCCAACCCACTGTTCCATGGGGCTGGAGAGGTACTGAATGACTGAAACTCCATTTTCTTCAAATAGTAGTCCCTGCAGTCATGTAATCCAGTGCTCCCTACAACAGCAGGATTCACAGTCAAAAATTCCAATGCGATGAGCCTGAGAAAGAAAAAGAACAATGGTATAGATTTATGAGCACATGTATCTGATGTAAAGTACATTGGTTAATATGCCCATGATACATGCTACACTATGCAGTAACTTGTGTAAGATTCAGCATGACGGTGAATGCCAATTCCGGGTTCGCAGATAAGGAGAGATACCATGGAATGATAGACATTGTCATTCATTGTTTTTGTGATTAAAAAAAAAATACAGATCCAAGCCCAGCTGTGCATTCCCAGTAATCCAGTTTTAATGTACCCTCAAGAACACATCAAGGCACCATTCAGTCGTTTTATTTTTCCCTAACCTCAGCTGCTCCCCTTCAACCATGTCACATTGTGCTATTTCGGTGTGCAGGTAAGGTCACATGCACATCCTCAGCCCTGGGACTGTACATTGGAGTTTCCTGTGATAAATGACATCAATCTTAATTTGAAGCACGAATGTCTGTCACTTTCAAGATCCATCTTCGTAAAAAAAAAGGGGGGGGATCATGCAATTCAACAATGATGGCATATACAATAGAAGTTTTTATGCTTTAAAAAAAAAGTGTTAATGCACAAGTTTTCAGCACCTGTCTGATGCTTGAAGTACAACATAAAGATTTGTTGGTTGAATTTTCTGAAATGGAGAAAACTATCCAAACACTGAAATAAAGAAGCCATGCGATGCAGAAAAGAAATTCCAATCAAAATTTCCCTATCTGTGTTTGAGCTGTATGATGTCATAAAATGGAAGCGATGAAAGCAGGGATTTTGAAATTGATATTGGCAATGAAGATGAATCATTGGGCTTCAGTTAGTGTTGTGATTGTGGTTGTTTATCACCAGCTCATCAAGAGTCATACATAGTCATTTTTAATGTATGGAGGCGGGCGGTTAATGTTACTGGAAGACTATCATGCCCCTTTTCTTCCCTCCTCCACTTTCATCCTTTTTTCCCCCTTTTCCCCTTCATGAGTGCGGTTAGGGAGAGAGGAAGTTTTTGCTTAGAACTTGGCTACTGTTCAGGTGGGGGAAACAGGAAGTAAGCTTGATGGATCCAATCTATTCTTATTTAAGTGATCACATTTAGGATTTGAGTTCAAACTCACAGGCATCTGCATCCTCCACAGCTGACTCCTTCAGCCTTGAAAGTAAGTGAGTGAGGGGGGGGGGGGGGGGGGGAAGGACCCCCCTCCCCACCACACACACACAAAACAAACCCAGGGATAGTCTTAGTTGAGATAACAGGCATGTGAGAATGCTGCTGAATATACTTCCAAACTTCCGAAAGTTTTTTGTCAAATGAATCATCTCTAGGCAGGGAGCAGGTTTAACATTTGCACTTTTGTTGCTAATTAATAATAATAATAGTAAATATTTTTAGAGTGCCTTTTGCTCTGGGTACAAAGTGCTATGAGATGTCATCCCTGGTTGCCATTCTTTATTTGATAGTAGCAAGGTTTTGATTCTTATCACATGTTTTGAGTGTACATTGTGATTTCTACTTTTACTTTCACAATTATCACAGTCATTTGAAATGTGCAGGACAAAAACAGATGCTATTCTTGCAGTTCTAAAGATCATTGTGTGAACATCGTATGGCCGGCTTAACCATATTGAATAAGTGCATATGAAAAAAAAAAATATCTCATTGGACTGGAATTGATTACAATCAGAAATGCCTGTCTCTATGATTTTTACATTATTTCATATTAGGATCAGAGAATTTGTTTGAAATTAATTAAAACAAGTTGCCTGAAAATATAGAGTGAGCCCAGGAGAACTTCAACAGTGGATTACCGGTACATTCCTTTGAATGAGAAAAAAAAAAAAAAAAGGCCAAAGAAAACAAATGCTGTTGTACGTACATTTATTTTTTTTTTACATGTATTTTGAGATAGTGGTTATGCTGTAGTTTTCAGTGTCAGTAATAGAAATTCTGAGTGTGAATGTGCCCTTAAAATGTCTACTCTGTTAAGCTGTCAAGATTTGAATGGATCTGCTCTTTAGAAGCTGTCCCAGAGGTTTTAAATAGGTCTAAAAAAAAAAAAAAAATGGGAATGTGATTGTAGAAAAATCAGGAACTGGAAACAACTGCTCCCAGATAACCTCCTATGTCCACCCCCTTAAAATAACGGTACTCAAGCAGAGTTTGCAGAAACTCTGAAACTCAGGAGAGTCAGCAATGTTTGAATGAATATCAGAAACATGTAATTTTTGGTAACATGACATACGTCTGTGGTATATTAAATCCTTTTTTTCCCTCTTGAAATTATACAGTAGGTCACCACAGTAGATGGTCCAAAATGACTATTCTAATTGATTGCAACAAAAATGACTACGATAACTCATTAGCAACCTCCCAGTGCACATTGTCTATATTCACAAATTATGTGATCTTTTTGTACAAGAGTTAATACAGTGGCAAAAAAACAAAACAAACATGCTTTATGATATCACAGTGTTTGCAAGTGATCATTGGCCCATTGTAGCAGGATATACACTGTATCTGTCATCCAGCAGTCACACACTGTGACACCAAATTACAAAACCAAGTCTCACCTCCCATGTATTGCTATTCCTATGCCAGTTCTCAAAATAGATCAAATCAATTAAAACTCTATTAAGGGTTTTCAAAAATATGCTACAGCCTCTAAAATGGGATACATGTCACTCACCATCGCCAAAGTGTTACATAGGAGGATTACTCATCAATATCCGCAAACGTCCTGAGAAGCCAATTAATGTTTGCTCTAAAGAGTTTGCCTAAGTAGTATCAAAAACCCGATGTCAGACTTTGTCACAAAGCATGAACAGACACCAGCATTTAATTTGGTAGACAAGACGGATGAGAGTAATGTACCAAGTCTACCTGTAGCTGCAGCTGCATTCTGGTTGGTATTTGCAGATATGATTCAACAACAACAGCAACAACAAAAATCTTTTACTTGTGTGTGCATGCACAAGCTCTGTTTGCAACTTTGTTATTCTGGAAGACGATCAGAAAGACAAATCTTCCATGATTGATATATGATTGCAACATTTTGTAAAGAAAGTCATACCACTTCAAATCAAAAGAATTTATGTCAACAGATTTCATACTCACTGGATTGATTTTAGCAGCCAATGTGACTAGCAGTAGAATATACAGTGATGGAAAAGTTTTATTCCATTTCGCAACTTTTCTCTGTGTATCATATACTTATCAGCACCAATCAGTCAGTGGAAAAACAGAAATCTTCCCATTTGGTTTAGATCCTGCAGGTCAGCAAAGGTATTACATAACAATCACCTCAACATGGTATCAAAAGGGACATTAGTCACTACCTATGCAAGATGCGCTAGAGTGATAAGAGATTACAACATTGCAGTATTTGGTATAATATGTTGAGCACTAAAGAAAAGTTACAATTAGATGAAAAAAAAAACAAAAAAACTCACCTGTCTAAGTTGCCAAGGCAACAGACTTTCCTGCCTAATAGTATCCCGCCATATGAACCATCAAGTGAGATTCGAGAAAATGTTCTATCACAAATGTGTACCGGTAGTCCATATCATCACATAAGTATGCATCCCAAAGGAGAATGACTTTAATTGAGCCAAGAGTAAATGATGTTGAGTCCCTAGTCCTGCATCACAGGTGGTGATCCACTCTCCTCATGAATGAAAGCATTTGCAATGCAGGCTCCACGGAGTGGCAACTCCAGACCATGGCCGTGTGCGCTCCTACGAGCTCTCGATGTCTGAATGGGCCTGTGTGACAGGGCTGAAACCGCAAAGTGCCTGTGTCGTGTCGTCCGGGCCGAGTCCCTTAGAGGGGGCCGTCACATCCCTGGCTGGGGCATCCAAGACCTGCACGCACAGCACCGTGGGTACTTGAAGAGGAAGTCACCTGCTAAAGGAGCAGCACGATAGCTGTGAGCAGCCAATTTTAGTGACTGCCAATACCTCTGTTTCCATGTTGATGGAGAGAGTAGACTGGTCTGACCGACTGCAGCAGACATGCAGAAAGTAATGCTGACAGTTCTAGTCTCGGCTTTAGACTTTAGTTCTGCAGACTTTTCCAATTTCCTTGTATGTGCAAATCACCAAAACAGGCAGAATTTTCTCTTCTTTTATCACACAGCATAAACTGAGGAGGAAAAGTCATAGAGAATATTCAGTAAAATGTATGCATATTTCAGTAATGTTGATTGTAGCTCGCTTACATGATTGGAAATTAATATAAAGGAAAGAAAATTGTGGTTTTTTTTGGTGCCATTGCTGTAAGTTACAACTCATGCTTACCTGTGGACATTGTCAGTGTTTAGCTTTCATATCTGTTTGATATATAGGATTTATGAACAGTATCTATTTTTCAATGCAAACTTATTTTTACATATTTTGCATTTAATCTCCTATGACATTTGTGCAACATATTTATATTTTTAAATGGTAGGAAAATCTGAAAGAGGAGAAGATTTTGCACAGGCAGCAATAATCAGAGAAGAAAATGCAGACTGCTTTCTTGACTGAAAGAAAAAGAAGAAAATATAGGGAAAAAATGGTATTCAGTGTCAAAGGTCTGAATGGCAAACTAATCACTGTTAAAAGTCAGTTTGTTATGGAAGTTTTCCCCGTCCTCCTGCCAAAATTTTCAGGCCATTTCTTCCTTTCGTTATTTTTTTTCTTTTCTCTCCTTTTCTTTCTTTTTCCACCTCCCTCCCTATTTCCTCCCCTCTCTCCCTTTCTCTCCGTGCAGTCAGGGGCAATTTCTAAATGAACTCCCTAGTTCCTAGTGAATCACACATCGCTACCCCTGCATTGCATTTCTCATGCTCCCCTCCCCCCTCTCGTCTCTGCTGAAGCTAATTGTGGAAAGTCAGCAGCTGTTTATGCACATCATGGTCATGATCATGCTTTGGTGTCATACATCCAAGAGGAAGTACAAATCTTCTTCCTCAAAGTGGTTGTTGTTGTTTTTCTTTTTCTAATCCTTCAGTCAATCATAGAACTTTGACTGAACCATACTTCATTCATCTCAGTTTTCTTCGGCCATCTTCTATCAGGATTACTTGATTCATTTCATCTTTCTATTTCAACCTGCCAGCTGATATTCTACAGCTACACGTGTATGTTTACAATAATATATTGAGACAAGAAATCAGTTTGTATATGGGGGGGGGGGGGTGAGGGTATTTAATACAACTCGTGAACTCTGTTGGTTTACCTCAAAAGTGCAATGCCACATTGACTTAAATAACTAAGATAAAATCGGACAGATAGTTGTGGAAGGTTCCTTAGGGTTGGACATAAAGTTCAATGGGTGTTGAAGTATCTTTTCACAAAACAGTGCAAATTATTTAAATTGAATAGATATGTAAATTAAATGGAGTAATTGTGTCACAGTCTCTCAAGTCTCTCATTGATCTACTCACAAAATCTTTCCCAGAATAACTTGAATACCCAAATCATTCCACCATGTTTTTATTCTGTTGTTTGTTTGCAAACTGATATCATCAACTTGATGTTGCTCCCAGTAGGCTCATGCACATACATTGAAAAAGTTTGAGTCAAATCGCGATTCTAGTCACGTCTTCTTGCGCTGTGGTTCACACATTGTGATCTAAATTGCACCAGTTCGCGAAGAAAAATTGTAACTCAAATCGCAGCGGTTTGAGTGAGGCCAAACTATACATGGGTGAGTCACAGAGTTTGACCTGACTTTGAACCATGCACCTTGCATTTTAAGATACAAAAGTTGGTGCGACTTCACACAGCGTTCATACACACTTCACAGCTCAAACAATCATGACAATTCAGAAAAAAATGTGTGACTATTTCAGAAACCTCACACTCTACAAGGTGCGTGGATCACAATTTGATTCTCATTAGTAGTCGCAATTGTCATGTCCACACAGATAGATAGACCAGTCTTTGCATCGTCATTCAGATCATGGCCCAGATAATTACGTTATGGGCCTGTTGAAATATTTTATTTTGTAATCTACTGAAGATACATAAAGTAGGGCTGGCACTTCTTTTTTACACTTCCATGTGATAGAGAAAGCCATTGATTTCAAAAGGAACTATTCAGGAGAGAAAAAAAGTATGTTTAATTTGTGCATGTTTGTGTGTGTGTACAGATAAAAGTGTATGGCAGAAATGTAATTGACATGACTTTGATGATTTCGTTGACCTGTGCATTGAATATCGTGATTGATGATTAAAAGACAATGGTAATGGAAATAACTTTCTTGTACAATTACAGATTTTGCTCAGTTTTTCTCTTGTCTCCTTCAACTACATTCTGCGGTTATGTGACAGAACTTATTCAACCCATTGAGGACGAGTCCCGAGTATGCTCGGGCAGAGGTTTATGGGAAATGTGTATTGGAGCAAAATCAGTCCGTCTTCGATGGGTTAAGATTAACCTTATTCCCTTGAGCCATTCCCGCCTGAGGGCATGATCTAGGATAATCACTTGCACACGTTTTCTTTTGTTGTGGTACATAGTTTGGAGTCTGTGTCTCTTTGGACCTCACTTTGTGAATATAACAATGAGATGAAATCGTCAGCATCCTACTGTTTGCAAGATGAGTGAAACCTGTATCGAATGTCTGCGGGATGACAGCCAACAGGAAGGAATACTGCCATTTTCCAGAGATTGATAGCAATTATGGAGCTGATTGTTATCTCATTCTTTGGGGTAGGGTGGGGTATTTTTTGGCAGATGTAGCAAATAATTCATGAAGTAAAAAAGAAAACATAACAACAAAACCTTTTACTGCCTATGGTGACGTAAAAGTGAACTTCCCGCATTTGTAGGACAGAACAGGGTTTCAAGTTGCCCTTTTCCCCTCTGTGGGTCATTTTTCTTTTTTCCTCCGGCCATTGAACTGAAGATTTATGGCAGACGTCCCATTCTCTTTTTCACAGTCTGTTGTATGATCATTTGCATGTACATCCTATGCAGGGATAACTGTTTTGAGCATGCTTTATGTTCTCTGATGGAAATGTGACTCTTTAGTCTGCTGATACTGAATGAAGCGCCTTTAAACAACAACAATAACTGCAGAGATGCAAAAGGTAGAAAAATGTCCAATTAGGTTCTAAAATGAAGCAGCACCACATCTTTTTAGTGACATAAAAATCTAGAGTCTTTTGCCAGGTTATGTTTTTTTTTTTTTTTTTCTTTCTGTGTTGTTTCAACTTTTAGTTTGAACCAACTGCATTTTTACGTTGATTTTCAGAAAATATTATTCACTTGATTTTTGATATATTTTGTTCTGTGTAATTAAAGAAAAATAAGCATATCATCATGTATATTTGTACAGTATGTACTATGTGACGTTCCATGCACAGAATTATCAGTATGTGGGGGAAAAATACTTTGGGTATATGGTATCAGTTCAAAATATAGCCCTAAAACTTCTCCACAGTCCAGGCCACCTCCCTGCCCCCCCCCCCCCCCAAATAAAGGAAGAAATACAGATACCAATAAAAAAAAAAAAAAAAAAAAAAAAAAAAAAAAAAAAAAAAAAACCTATGTACAAAACAAAGCAACAACAACAACAACAACAGCAGTGCTAACACCAAAAACAAAAGAGGAGGTTTATTCTACCCCACAGAGTTTGGGAATTGGAAACACAGTCTCCCCTTTTCTTGAATTTCCCCAAGGCAGCTTGTAGAGGATCCAAGTGTATTTTTTTGCCTGTTCGCTAATCAGTCCTTTTGTATAATGTGTATTTATGACTAAGTGAACTAAATTGATTCAATGTGTGATGAGGGAGGCAGAAGGGCATGTGTCACACTGGGAAATTAGCTCCGAAGGAAACATATCTTATATTTTATATAAAGGACTCTATTGGGGTCATATGCCAAAAGCTGTATTCATTTCTTGTCACAATTCATTAGGGTGAGGCAGGAAAATCAAGTTTCCTATTGTGCTTTGAGATCATTATATTACATCAGTTGAATTTTTGTGCTCTGTCTCTTTGAGAGGAATTGTTTTTCGTAGCAAGATCTCTTGCAGCACCAATAAGTACATCTACATACCGTCTGTTGAGAATGAGAAGGGCGTTAAGTTGTCTCGAACACTATGGGTTTTGTGAGAACTTAACGCCCTTATTATTCTCAACCGACGATACTAGGTTCTCCCCTTTGTAACTCGATGGATCATCATGATTGTATCTTCCTGGCTTTCATCCTAAGCCCGTCGGTACTCTTTTTAGATGAAGTGTTATCGGTATGTGATGCTTATTTGCTTCATTAGCAATAGCTGTTATGAAACCAAATATGCCTGTAGTACAGAGTTGCTGGTAGGAATATCAGAACCCTGTGTCCTCAAGTGGAAAGTGATATGTGATCATCACATTCTCCTCATTGATAACTGAAAGGATGTGCGTGCGTGCTAATTCTGTCTGTTTAACAGTTTGTCTTGTTGTGATAAGAGGTTTAAGGAGAAATTATTTACTAGTGTATAGTTGTGTACAATTGGTGCATCCTAGTTGTGATGTTTTCCAGGAAAGTAATTGACTCTCTTGTGTGCAGAACTTATAATTCTGACCATCAATTCAAAAGCCTGCAAAGGTAACCTAAATTTCCTTTTCTAATTTTTGTCTATTTGACCTTGGCAGAATCTGAAATTACAATTGAATGTTACTTGATTTTGTTTTAGCTATTCATGGAGACCAAATACATGCATGATGAGAAGGCAGGCTGCTAGATAAAGACAATTTTGAGAAAATTGACTTTGAATTTAGATGTGTTGAATGCAAGGAAGCAGGGAACACAATATGTCATTTTTGATGAAAAGATGAAAATAAAGGGAATTTTCTTCATATGATCTAATTTACTGCAGTTTAAGTTTCTGACTGGTGGGAAAAAAGATGCTTAATTACAAATTGCTGTACTTTAGAATATCCCAGGCCTTTAATCAATTACAGTAAGTAGTTGATTATATTAAAGTTCCCAATTTCAAAGAATTGCAAAGTTTTATTCATTTTTTTTCCTTTTCTCAGCTTAAGTGTCTTTTATTTTATCAGTGAATCTCAGTGACTGGTCACAGTGAAGCTACAAAATAAAGAAAATAAACAAACACAAATATGATAAGTTTACTCTGAGATCTTGGAGGAGGGAAAAAAGAAATCATCCATCATTTCATTTGTACTGAAGTATATTTTTAGATGAGTATACGATTGACTCAAAGTATGAAGTAGTGCAGAGTTCAGTTCACCTTTTTGTTGTGCATTGAATCCTGAGAGTTAGTGTATGAATTAGCTGTGTTTTCCATTAGTAGCCATTAGGAATATTTTTCTGATTTCACATTCAGGGAATGTCCTTCCATCTGACAGTGACAGACTAATAGAACGTTTTCATCCTAGCATGCTGTCATTGTTCATTAACCTTGAAGTAGATAGACATATGTGGCTGTGTATATTTTATCCCATTCCTGACTGACAGCTATAGACAGAAATCAAAACCTGAGTGTGGTATCTATTGAACATTTTCTTTTGTTAATGAGGGAAAATTTGGCAGAGACGGTAGTGTATTTTTAATCTGCTGAAGACAAGTCCGTAGAATACTCGGACAGTTGTCTATGGGAAATGCATGTTATAGCAAAATCGGTTTGTCGCAAACAGGTAAATGAAAGCAAGGAAATCACTACGAGCAATAAGGGAAAATGTTTGGGTATTAGGGGAAGGTTATTACCCCTTACCCCCCCCCCCCCAAAAAAAAAAAAAAAAATACCAGTTAAAAAGTCAATAAACAAGGAATATTATTATGGAATCTAAGCAACTGTGATTGTGACATGATCATGTTGTCACAAAAAAAGTCCACATTATGATCATGAATGTTTAGTTTGTGTGAATGATTCAATTTTCTCTGTCTTGTCATATTATGTGTGACAATTAATTCTGGAATCATGGGGAGAAGGGAAGTATTAGAATGTGGTGCCTTTGGAGGTATATGAAGTAGTTCTACTGGTAGTGCAGCTTTATGATTTTAGTGTGTTTGGTGAGGTTGAATCCCTGCACAAATATGCACCACAGGGCTGAGGAGTGTATGCTCTAGAAATGGCTATGTGCTGTGTATGATGAAAGATGTATGCTTTAACAAACAATGGAGGAACAATATTTTTTGACGTGGCATGTTTAATAGTTCTGCAGTTTACTGCCTGGAATTTGAGTGAAAAAAAAAATCCTTGTGGAATATATAGGGAAAGAGGAAAAAAATACATAATGTCTGTAATATACAATGTATCTATCATGTCTTTCTAACAGACCCAGTTGGTTAACCTGTGATAACATATTACCTTTAAGAATTATCCTGCTGTATGAGATGTCAGTAGGAGTTGTGCGTGCCAGCTAGCCCACGCTGCAAAGGATGGCAATGTTTTTGACGTGTTATGATTGACATCCGATCGTGCTAAAAGTACTTCTTGGCTCCTGCATCAATGTTGAAGGATACACTATGACCAGTAGAAACAAAGTCCTCTTCTGCGAAAGAGTGTCAACTATCAGGAAGATGAGCAACCTTTGTTATGTATTTCAGCATTAGGCCATTAATTTTACTCATAATGAGTTTAAGATTAAGGATCTTTATCATTGTGTGTCGGTATGTCATTTATAGGTCCTTAAATATATAACAGCATGATATGTGTCGGCCATGCAGTGGCAGTTAATTCCAAGTGGCATACATTGGTGCCTGTGGCAGATGTTTCATCTACTCCATCTGCTGTGTGTTCTTTTAAAGGTTATAGACCTCATTCGTCAAGATATGATATTTCAGTGATCATGCATGTGATTATTATCTTTGATCATCAGGTATGTAGCAAAATTTATTGTAAACCAAATCCTTTGACTATTCAAGATGGAAGTGGACTGTAAGTATCTACTTTTTGAAACCTACAGAGTGGCCTTGTTTGCAAACCACCGTATGTGGTCATAGGAAGAATTAATCATCTTCTTATTGTTTGAAGTGACGGCTTGTATGGTTGATATGTCACCTCATTCTGAATGTAGTATTTCATTGAAGTACTGAATTAGACTTTGACTATAACTAAGAGTCGCTGGAAAATGCCTGAAGCGTTCAAAATTAATGGAAGAAATTCATCGTCTATTTTCTTTTCTCTCATGGGAGCTGTGGAAATAGTGCGCTAAAATCTTACACAGGCTAATCAATACCATCTTACCCTTTTGTAGGACTTACAAAGGCTCTTAATCAGTTGAGGACGAGTCCCGAGTATACTTGGGCTGGTGTCTATGGGAAATGTGTTGTAGCAAAATCAACCCATCCTCAACGGGTTAAAGAGCCACTACCTTTTACTGTCTTTGAAAAAAAAAAAGGAAAAAGATGATTTAATAAGATAAGAGGGAATTAGAGTTGACAGATCACCTTTTCCCCCAAAAGTAAATATAAGATATATTTCTACCCTCTCTCTGACCTCTTTATCAAAAGCCTCACTCTTGAAGAGTTTACTCCCTGGAATATTTGTAGCCTTTATCTGTGTATGTGAGTGCATGTGTTTGTGTGTTTGTATTGTCATACCCCTTTTGCTTTGAATATCTGGTTTGTGCTACTAAATGATAATATGGAACAGAAAACAAACACCCCCCCCCATACACACACACACACACACACACACACACACAAGTGTGAGTTATACCTGAATATTTAGGTCATGGCAGCCAACAAGAAGCATAAACATGCCTCAGACAATGTACTGATCAGACATCTGGTTCACAACCCACAATCAGATGCCGAAAATGCTCAGTCAGATGTGCTTTCCTGTGGCAGAGTGTGTCATCATGTGTTCATGCCATAGTTTATTTCAGGACTAATAGACTCTAACCCACACAAGGGCGGTTCGCACGACAGTTTTTGAGTGAGACTTGGATCGCTTTCGATGTGCATCGATGTTTGGATTGTGATCCAGATCTCACTAATTTGGTGTGTGAACGCCTGGCAATCTAAAAAATTGTGATTCGCATTGCCGTTCGGATGGTAATACAAATCTTAGTCAGGCATGAGATTTTTCTGTGGATCCATAGATTTAGGCGAATTAGATGCCATTGAACTGCACGTAAACAGGTCAGCACTGAGCACATACAATACATGCAGATGAATGCATACAACATACACAATCGTGCTACATGCTGGGTACATGTAGGTCTACTGTCGAAGCTTGGGGGTCATACTGAAGTCACAGGTGTTCTACATATGAGTGGGTTAGTGAAATTTCTGGTCATCTTGTGAACACCTGTCAAAAAAAAAAAATTGATGTTTCGGTCACGATTATTCAGTAAAATTTTTGCCTCATTTGAACGGTGATGATGATCTGAAAAGTGTTATTTGGGACACAATTTGGACTGTAATCCAAATCTCACTCCAGCTGTTTGAACGCACTTGTATGTGGGCTCCTTCTCTGTGGTTTTGTAGCCATGCCTACCCCCCCCCCAAAAAAAAAACAAAAAAACAAAAACAGAAGAAATAATAATCTCTTCCTTACTACCTTGTTGCAACTTTTCCCACTCCCTCTGAGATTCTTGAGTTCCCAAGAACTCTTTGTACGTGGCCCACCTGGTTCCTGGATGAAATGGGTTGAAAGCCACATGTACAAACAAGGGCTCCATTTATCAACTTTTCCGTGTTTGAAATGCGCTCCAAAACCCACTATCAAAATGCATAATTTGCAAACACCTTTCGGTTTGTGTTTCTCAAGTTGTTGCATTTATCAACTCTATAATGAGTCGATTGGGAGGCCTCATCACTGCACAGCTCCATTATGCAGTTTGACCTGAGGAGCGGAGATGTGTAGTTGGCAGTGGTTGGCATGGGCAGGTCCAAGCTAGAAACACGTTTCAAAATGAGTTTACGTTTATCTGCTGTGCAGAAACAAGTTTCTCGCTCAAACTATTTGCGATCACACTTTTCAGTGTTTTAGAGACATGTCTCTAACCCTGTAATCAAACCAGCTTTGGTATTTATCAGCTGCCCAAATTTCCCTAAAAAAGTTATGTGGAAACCTTAATGCCACGCCAAAAGTGAGTTGATATATAATAAGTACACCCCAAGTTAAGCCACTGTTCACCCCTCCAGTAGACACATCATGAGAAAATTAAACATGGATATATCTGTAAATGGACGAAGATATTGATATAGTGCAAATTGTAAATCAACCGAAAACTGTTCTGTTTGTATGTGTTTTAAAGCAATGTTAGTTGTGATATTAAGGTAATGTTTATAACTATGACAAGAAAGGAAAGAATTGCAAAGAAAGAAACTGAAGAAGAAGGAAGAGAATTATTAAAGGAAAGTTTGTGATTCTAAACCTTACTCAAATATATTAGAGTATCTTCGTTATTACTAACTTGTAAAATGCATTTAATGTACTTATGCAAAAATATCTGATCAGTAACCAGTAATCAAACTATGTATAGTCTGATATAAATCAGTAATTTGGTTGTAAGATGCTGATGGTGTATACTGTGATCTTGGAAATAGAATTTATATCTGCTGATGCTGTATAATAAAACAGACTGGCAGTCATTTTCTAGCAAAAGAAAATTATGAGGGAAGGGCAGGGGGCACTCTATTTTAATGTGGGCCATGGGGTCAAGGGGGTTGGGGTCAGGGGTGGAGTGATAATTTTTAGTTTTGAATGATTGTTGAATGTTTCTTAGGGGCAACATTTGTGGGCTAACATGCCTACAGGCAATAGTAAATGTCTTTACTTTTGTGTGCCCTGACCCTCATGTTGTCTCCATTTATTTCATTTTCATTTTGTGTAACATGTACAGTACAGTATATCCCTTAGTATTCCGGTCTTTGTTTCATGTTTGCAATGTTTATGATATGTATCCTATATTCTTTACCTGATTGAATTATAGTAATGATGATGATGATGATGATGATGATGATGATAATAATAATAATAATGATAATGATAATGATAATAATAGTAATGATAATAATAATAATAATAACAATAATAATGATGATAATAATAATAATAATGATAATAATAATAGTAATAATGATAATAATAATAATAATAATAATAATGATAATAATAATAATAATAATAATGATAATAATAATAATAATAATAATAATAATAATGATGATAATAATAATAATAATAATAATAATAATAATAATAATAATGATAATAATAATAATAATAATAATAATAATGATGATAATAATAATAATAATAATAATAATAATAATAATAATAATGTCTTATGCAAACAAAAAGATGCAAGAATCAATATTTAGTGCCAGTAGAGTGTATGTAATTAATGTCCTTCTGGTACTAACCTGACAGTTACACTCCTGAGCACTGATTATGAAATCTCTGGATGTGTTATCCCTGGTGCAACATCAAATATGATAGGAAGTTATTTACTGATGGTTCACGTGATGTTCCCATTACAAATGACCTCGTAATTGTTTCATGTCAGTCCTACATTGTTTGTGGATCAATGTTAGTACAGAATAAGGTCTTCTTTTAAACTATTAAAGCAATATCTGTTTTCATAACTTCGTGCTTTTGTCTTGTAACATCTTTTCTATCTTGATCCAGGGGATCTCTGATTAATAGTCAAATCTGAATACAAAAGTCAGTACCGCAGATACTTTTATCATTAATTTCCTTACTTCATGCCCCATGCTGTTCCTGATCATGGCATCAATTTTAGGCCTAATTCCAACAGGCACTGGGTAGGAACATGGGAAATTCTCCCAAGGTCGAATCAATGAAATAATTATGGTGAGATACAAGGTTGGCAACAGAAGCGCTGCGCACATTGGACACTGTCCACTTCCAAAATCTTGAAGGGAGGCTGAATTCAGTCTACCCAGAGAACTCCTTTTTTTTTTTTTTTCTTCTAATACATCATACAGAGCATGTCTGAGAAAGTGCATGTAGTGTGAAGATTTTTGTGTTCCATCACATTACCTGACTTAGCTGTGTAATGTATAAGAGAGAACTCATGCAACTGAGAATACTGTTTTCTCTGAGCTACTGTAATACGAGGAATGTTCACGTGCATTTTAATTTCGTGAATTTCGCAAGAGCTGAGTTTCGGGAAATTAAAATGCACGCTAAAGATCTTGTCTGCACTTATGATGCATTGAATGTTAGAGGCAACTTGCATAAATCTCATGCTGCAAATAAGGTCGTCGGCTCCCATTCGCAAAAATTTCATGCCGCGAAAATATTGCGTTTTACAGAATCATATGGATGTCTGAGAAAGTCATACATGCATGATTTGACTTTTTATCACATTATCTGATATCAGTTGAGATGTGACATAAGAGAGGAAAATGTTTCAATGTGTTAACTTCATTCCCTGTGAGTTGGTCCTGCAGTAGAAAGACTGAGAGGCAATCATTTCTCCTCACCTGAGAAAGCATTGCTTGGGGCCCCAACAGACAAGGGTCCATCATGATAGATAGTTGGGAGATGAGTTCTGAAGTGGAGGTTGCTATCTTTGAAGGTTACAGCAGCAGGTGCTGCAAAACAGGAATTTCATCACATGCAGGCCTAGAAATGTCAGGCAACTGATAATGAGAGTTCTTTCTACTTCTGCCCTTGCCGAGGAAGTTGGATCCTAATTGGCTGAATGATAATGTTAATTACGGTTCCGGTTTGATCAGCAGAGAGAGCTCAAAATGATAGTGAACATTCAAACCAGGAGAACGTATTCGTGTGGTGTGGGTCACAATTGGACACCAGTAACCATGTGAAGCAGCTATCATAAAAGAAAAACATATCCCACCAACAACTGTTTTAATCCTCCATATGCCACTGGTTTTCCTTCTGCATGCATTTTAATGTGTATGCCTGTTTCTGCACATTTTGTTATACATTGTGTGTTTTGTATTATCTATAAGTGCAAGTGTACTTTCTAACTTCTTTAGATTTGTATTTTTTCTTTCCTCATTGCACCGTCTTGCTGTAAAGGCTGCCTATCTGAAGTCAATTGTCTGCAAAATTGTGACTGATACACTGACCTGAAACCCAAATAATTTCTTCCAAGGCTGGTACACTGGTTTTGATGTCCTTATCTACAAATCACATTATTCTAATAGCTCTACTGTGAACATTGATGCATAGACTGAGTTTCCCATGCCTGTATGCCCTTTATCACATCCAGCATCAGAAAAAAATGGTGTTGAACCCAACAAAGTACATCTGACAAGGAATTAAGTGGATTGCCTCTCACTATAATGTAATGATATGTTTCTGTCTTTCCAATTACATCTTGACAAGCCCATTGATTGTTATCTACAAAAATAAGTGCATATATTGGTCACGTTGACATTTTACATTGTATGTGTCAGTTTGTTTGAGTAAACTTTTCAGTAGATCAGATACAAAAACTTGTACTGATCTAATAAGTGGCTACATTGTGATGCCTCATAATTTATTAGTGTCAACTTCCGCTTGTTTGGCCTACTTGAAGGGGAAGTTTCCCAAATGTACAATGTGGATGGAATGAATGCGGTAACATCAGTAGAACACACCACTGAAGTTTGAGAAAAATTAGACAATCCGTTCAAAAAATATGAAGTTTTAAAATGTCGGCTGCCATTGCTGGATGAGAAGACTACAACACTTCATCAAGTCATTGCAGAACAACAATGTAAAAAAAAAAATAAAGATACATGTAATTCCACAAAATTTAATTTGTATGTAAAGTACGTGTACATGTTCCTTTGACTTGTTACTGACGTATGGTAAGGATTGTAGCATTCCCCAGCTGTAATAAGTACTGTAAGTCAACTGCTCTTGCATTATTATCTAAAAAATTCTATTTTAAAAACTGCTCATATCTTTTCTTTATGTAGTTGTTCTGCCATGACATCACAAACTGTTGTAGTCTTCTCATCCAGTGATGGCCCTGTTTTATCAAAAGATATAATTGATTATAAATTTCTTTACCATACAGGCTCCCATAGACTTATGATAGAAATGATCTACAGGTGTATATAATCGATTGTAACTCTTCATAAAACAGGGCCCAGGTCACACCACTACTTGCACCATTAGCAGGCATGCTAGATTTCACCTGCAAGATCCACTGATGCATTCCCAAGTTTAATATACATGTGCAATTTGCTCTGTGCACTCTCACTTGAATGATGAGATTGATCTAGGAGAAGACATGCTCGCATTCTATCAGGCATCTACACGTACTTTGTATTGTTTGATTCATTTGCCGACTTCAGAGCAGTGGACTATTTTCGAATGGACCCACTTGTTGTTCTTGTAAAGTTACACTGAAGTGACTCAATTTTCTATTTATGCCTTCATCAGGAATGCCAGGCATTTGTTATATAACTACATGCGACAGCTTTACTTGACAGATGTAAGTGACTAAATGGTTTATGTAGCACTTTTCTGCAGCTGTAAATATAATGAGTTAATGCAGGAGAATGCAAACATGCTACCTGCTATGTTTTTAAGGACAAATATTTTACAGTACAGGTGTTATTAGCTGCAAAGGTATTGTGGCTGAGATGTATTGGGATTTAATGTTGTAGTTTCATGAAGGTGCCAGACTTGGACCCCGTTTACAGTGCAGGGCTGGGCCGAGCCCGAGCTGAGCTCAGGCTGAGCCCGGCCTCAATTGCCACTCACTGTGAACGGGGTCTGAGACTGATTTAGCACTCATGTTATTTTCTGGTTCCTTTTATCAGTAACATCAAATCTCCATTAACACTCCATTCTCCATTAGTCTATTCAGAATTGGGTTATCACAGTGCATGAATTGTGAAGCTGGGGTGTGTTTGTAGGCATGATTATCATTATATAATTTAATTACAACACAAGGTGCATCGAAAGTCGAGGTTTCCAGATCCCCAAATTGCAGTGTGTTCATACATATGGGATCATTAAAATTAATCTAGTGATTTTTTAAAGGAATGTTGATTTTTATTGAGGTTGATATGCTGATGTATCAAACATCATATTCTGTGATCAATGTATCAAAGCTTGTAATGAAAGATGTGTTTCATTAAATACATAATTTATCTATAGAGGGAGACAGCTCTAGTTCCCAGTCATGTTTTGTATTGTGTCATACATCATCAACAGATCATATCTCAACAAGAATATGTCCTTCATTTCAAATTGATCATATAAAATATCTGTATCTATGCTTCTGGAGAACGATTCCTGTTTCTCTTTTCTGTCTCTGTATCTTATTCACTCTCTCTCTCTTTCCCTCTTGGACATGCACACATTATCTTTATCATTCTATAGGGAATTCAAACCTTATGGTTTTTCTTTTTTCTTTGTCTATTGATATCAGTCACATCACTTTTCCATGCTAGATGCTGTTTCATCATCAGCTAACCCTTGCATTACAGCTATACATTTATAAGCTTTCCTGCTTTCATATTTCTTCTAAAGGAGAATTCAAGCCCTGTTCCAGATTGACCGTTGGCCAAAATCAATTTTGTGTCATTAGGTCTAAAGAATCCGTAGGTTTCGTGCAATGCTCTTCTTTTACAAAAGAAAAATATAAATGAATAGAAAAAGAGACTGAAAAGAAGTGAAATGGGAGACAGAATGAGAAGTAACACAATTCAAACATTCTCTCCTTTTCTTTTCCTTGGACCATTTCCAGGTCAGGTCTACTCAATGTCAAAATTACTTTCTATCCATTCTGACACAGTCACCTACTCACATCAATGCGGTGTATGTCGGATTTGATTGACCCAGTTCATATCAATGGCAGTCTTTGTGCACCACCCACCACTCTGACCATGCCACCGTGCCCTCGTTCTGTGGATGTGTCGTATACCAATTACAATTAACCCTCTGCATTGTGTGTTTATATACATGTGTGTTTGTGTGAGAGCATAATATGTCAGGAAAAAGATCAGATTTATAGTTTTTATTGCCTTTATAAATCTGTAAATTGAGTGGGTGTCAACATCCCACTTTACCTGACCTCCCCCCCCCCCCCCAATTCATTTATTCATGGTATCAAACACCACGCTGAAATGTTAGTAGCCGTGATAACAAAGATATGCCATCAAATCTTTTTGGACTGTATCTGATTACTCGAGTGTATAATATTATAGCTCACATGAAAGGTAGACGACTCTTTCCGCCTAGTCAAAATAATCTAGGACAAGTCTGCATTGCACAACCAACAAATGTATGAGAAAAGGGGTCGCAGAAGGGGTCACATGTATTGCGTCTGACATGAAACTGAAGGTGCTTGGTATATATCATGTACTGTAGGTTCAAGTGTAATGCCATGTTCATATTCCAAATACAAAGTGTGCATGTATGTGTATGGTGGTATTTATTCTCAAAAAAGTCACAAAAAGGGTTTCTTTTTTGTTGTTGTTGAATGCAAAAAAAAAAAAACCCAAACAAACAAAACAGATGGCTTTTTTAGCCAATGATATGATGTGAAATGAATGCCAGACCTATGTTGACTGGTATATAGTGTAAGGTTGAGGTTTGCATTCTGATTAACTCATAAATGTCAAATTGCTTCCAGTTACAGTGACACCCCAAAGAAAGAACGGGAAAAAAAAAACCCAAACAAACAAACTAAATTTCATTCCTTCAGGAAGGAAACTGATATTTCTGTACTATTGCATAATTTCTTTAACCAAGTTGGAAAAAAGAATATGAAAGATATAGTAGAATGGCCCGAGGATGATATTACTAGGACAACATGATATCCACTTGCATGACTTGTTCAAGTACTCTAGCTATCTAGTATTGAACAACTAATGGGTTTTATAAAAACATTTTGATATCTCTTGAGCTAGTTGAAAACAATTCAATACTGTCTCCACTGCCATACTTTTAACTGCACCCTAATTAAAAATATGGACAAATTTGATTAACCAATTCTGTTCCATTCAGGTGTGCATAATTGTGATATTTTCCACCCCACAGCTAAGATGCAAACATAATAACATTACTGCCAAGGTGAAGTGACATGCACGTTTCTTAATAGTGGACTGATATCGGGGAATCTGTGATATCCTTGTGGTATATCATATCATGCTTGTTTACGATCATTGGAAATGAAGATGATTTGCATTAATTTTTGTTCTATAAAGTATATTATATCCCATCACACAGTTAGGTCCATATTGTATCTAATGTCAGTTGCATATCTGGTTGTATGGTATAGCACTATGCCAAAGGCATTATCTGGAAAGGAAAAAAAAACAAACAAACAAACCCAACAACACCCAAAAACATTGAGTTGGTCATGCTTATACTACTGTGTGTTTAATCTACTGCATATTATTGCACCAAAATATCAGAATCATAACGTGACTTATCAGTGTTGAAACAGCTTCATGATTATCAAATTTAGACTAAATGAAGTGCAGATAAGTGGGCAACATGAACACATGAACATGACCATACGTGAAAAATAAAAAAAACAGACTGCTGGGCATACATTTATAGAATGAGTTTGTTGTGATAGCATCACACAACATTGCGACACAGCAAGCTTTATGCCTCAAACAACTCCTCTGACTATAATGGGGTCAAGAGTACTTCAGTTTACATCCTGATATAAATAGTGAAACAAAAATATTGTTTTCCATGAAGCTTGTCTGCAGTGATAGGGATGATGAATGAAAACACAAAAGCAAGATGATATGTGAAGTGCTTTTATTTTTAAGTATATCCTCATTTGCAGACACTCTCATTTCCCATAGAGTAAAATCGATGGTTAGCCCGTCAAAAACATTTGCTTAAACTTCACAAGCAAACATGGCTCTTTATGGCTTCAGATCTTATCCAGGATTTACTGGAAATACAGCCCCAAATTTCTTAATGATGAATGAATATTGATTTGCTGTCCTGTAGCCGGGCATTTTAACGAAATTGCTCTAAGTCTTAATAAATTCCTGGCGGGAATATGAATGAATTCTTACAAGCTGTCTTTTTGTTTGATAGAGTTTTGGTCTTTTTACTATATTACCATTTGAAATTGAAAATTTCATTCATTCTGAAGGACCTGCTACATGTAATATGTTGGCATTGAAAGTGCCTTCCACGTTTATTTCAGCTTTTCTCTTTTCAATGACTTGTTGCCTTATTGTGTGGCATGTCTACAAAATAGGTCACTCACGAAGGAAAGAAACCCCCTTTTAGGCGACGGGAAAAGGTCAGAGTTTGTTCCAGCAGGTCTTTTCCACATACACCATCCAACTGGAGATATTTTGGGCATGGTCTTTAATGGGCTGAGTTCAAAGTTTTTAACAAGTAATTCACAAAATAATCCCACTGGGCAGCTGTTTGTCTGGCGCAGGAAGGGTTAACCACACTCACAGGCAGGGGGAAATGTGAGAATATGCCCGAAGACAATAATTGCAAGTGAAATCGCACCGGGTGTTTTTCAAGCAGGTCCCCTTGCTCTATTGCATTATGAGTCAGGCTTCCTCCTAACTGGGGGGAAGAAAGGCAAATAAGTCAAGTCACAGGAATGATTTTGGCAATTTCATCTTTGAAGGGATCTTTACAGTCACTGTATGAAACACAGCGAATGTATTTAAATGTGTCTGACATTTTAATGGGGAGGAGGGGGGTGGGGGTGGGGTGGGGAGGTATTAGAACATAGACCAACAGACATCTGCTTGAACGTCGCGATTCCATTAGGGAAGACTTTTTAACAGTCATTTTTGCAGATATTAACCTGTTGAAGACTATAATAGTCCTGAGTACACTTGGGCAGGAGTCTTTGAGAAATGTGTTATTATGTAGATGATGACTGGTGGGGGAGTGAACATACGGGATGTTCAACCGAAGGGTTTGAAATGCTATTGAGGGAGGTTGTAAGTCCTGAGACAAAGTCGAGGGACTTATAGCCTCCTGAAATAGCATTTCAAACCCTGAGGGTGGAAAGTTTGGTACGTGTTCCCGACAACAAAAGATCATCATCTGTTATATTATATGGGTTAGTCAAATACGTCAACATCAACCACCAGCACAACACACTCGATTGCTCGCGCAGAGCCAAATTCACTGTGCGCAGCTCCTTCTGTCATTTGTTACGTGAAATTCTTTTCCCATGGGAGAACATTACAAAAATGTTCTCCATGAGCGAACATAACGAATGTTCCTCCATCACGTGACTATGTTCAGCCAATCACTAACCGGTATTTGACTAACCCATTTGATATAATTACAAAATCAGCCCATTCTCAACGGGTTAATACAAATGCTTGACCAATGCTCAGACTATGATGATTGTATGGATTTGATCTAGGTTAATGGAAGGATAGACATTGTTTAGTTGAATAGCACTCTTGACTATATAATCAGTGTTATGTATTTTTTTTTTTCATCTTTGTTCTGTTCTTTAGCAAGTGAATCTTATAACATTTATACTTTTGCACTGTAGCCAACATAACCGTAGATAAAGATTATTTATTTCTGCCCTCACGCCATAATGATTTATGGGTATCTACTTCTGCTTAGATTGTTTGGTTTTACTCATTTCTACTTCTAGCACATCAAACCTAGGGCTCAGGAGGTACAGTGTATTTAGTGACTTGATTGCAGAGCATTTGCTTTCTCTGTTCCTCCCCCCTTCCCCCCCCCCCAAAAAAAAAAAAAAATATGTTAACTGTAAGAGCCAATTTCATCATCATGAGTTTAGTTCATTTTTTGTCATAATCAAACAGTATTTTGCCTTATCACCCTTCTGGGCTGATGAATAATTTTCTTTTTTAAATTTTGGTTTCCCTTGAGTTGAAATGAAGTGTCTACTTCACCAATAAAAACAAACTGCTAAGACTAACAACTCTTTAGCAACTGCTGTAGGTTATACACTGTAAACTGCAATCAAACACCACCAATATCAATTCAATTCAATTTAATTCAATTCAATTATATTTACATTAAGAAATACATGATACAAAGCAGTGCATATGTTTGTTTTTTGTTTGTTTGTTTTTTATTTAAACACGGGTAAAAAAAAATACTTGCACTCAGCCGTTAGGCTGTTTTTCAGCAAGTCCGTATGATATACACTGTACAAAAAACATAATGTGGTACAATCAACGTATAGAATAATACATAGACAATAATCGGTATAACCAAACAAAAAGATGAAAAAAAAAATACATATATACACAGCATTCTTAACAAAACAGTCAGACAGTAGAATGCAGTAAGAAGAACAAAAAAAAAAAAAAAATCTCGGAAAGGAAGTGATTAAAAAAAAAAATATTACTCAGAAATAGAAAAACTCATAAATCAAGGAAGAAAACAGAATCAATATCCTTCAGAAATTGTGCTAACCTTGTACATGTTCTCGTGGCTTCCGGTAATTGATTGAATAATTGAGCTGCTATGTAAACAGTACTACAGTGGACTCCCGTTATAACGAAGTCCTCGGGACCGTCAGTTTTCTTTCGTTATAACGAAATTTCGTTATAAGCGAATAAATAAACAATAAAAATACATAGAGTTGATAATGTTGCGGCCCTAAATCTTATTTCGTTGTAACCGGAATTTCGTTATAACCGTGTTCGTTATAACGGGAGTGCACTGTACTTTTGCAGAAATTGGTCTTTGGTTTTGGTAACAATACTTTAAACGCCGAGTTCCTCAGATTGTAATTAGATACTTTTACGTTCACTTGATAAGTCAGAAAATCAGGCAAGAGGTTATTTAAAACTTTGTAAATAAAAACAACAAGATCTTTTTTCACTTTGGCACTGAGGCAGTCAACAGGCAGCCTCCCATACAAATCTCGTCTATTGTGACGATGATCCACTTTCAGAACAGTTCGCAAGGCTCTGTTCTGAAGTATTTGCAGTCTTTTTATCATGTCAAATCAAAATATGTCAAAATATGTCAATTTGACTTTCATCCTGCTGGGAAGGACAGTTTGAATACACTATAAAACATATGCATGAATGATATCATAACAACAAAAAGAAAAAAGAAAAAAAAAGAACAATGCACACTGTCACTGGAAAAAAAAAGAAGGTTAGTAATCATGACGATAAGTCTGGCAGATTTAATTTGTTGTTGCTGCTGTTTATAGACTTTGCTATGTCTTTTGATCAAGCAACCAAAGTATGGCATCTGTGAATGTTTTGTTTCTCAATATTCCTGTCTGGTTGCCCCAGGCAACTGAGTGTCCATCATTTCCAGGATTTTAAGCTCTACCTAACATAACATCCAAGCAGCAATTGGAAAGGGGGTGCCCTCTTTTCTAGCTCACCTGACATTTATAGGTTAAGGGAGCTGATGGCAGATGCCTGCTTATTAGTCACTGCCACACATTTTGCTTTTAATCTTAGCTCTTGTTTTCCCCTTCTCAGTTTACAGCCAGTAGCACATAATTTCTTATGGTATAACACTGAATAGTGAATGAACTTTAAGTTAGTATTTTCAGTGAAAGGTATTTTAATTTCTTTTCATTATTTATTGGTTTTTATGTGATAAATCCCTGATTACCCTACAAGGCATGCTAGTATTCATTACCATGTGATTTGAGTACCTGATGTTGCAATACTTCCTGTGTTTCAATGAGCTGAAGAGCAAAGAGTCTGAGATAAAGTTCAAATTCTAAATGCGGATGTAAACCAAAGAAAGTATTCTAAATTAGTTTGCAGACTTTATGACCATAATGCCCGTTTATTGTATATCAGGAAACAATTTTAAATTCTCATTATATATCTATTCAAAATATCATGAAAGTCAAGTGTAAGTGAAGGGTCTTATACTAAGATTGTGCTGTAATACAGACTATCAGACTTAGTACATGGGTATGGTGAGATTATGTAAGTACATTGTGGTGTAATACACAAACAGATGATGTCTAGTATGGCACATTCAAATCAAATTCAGTTTAAATTTGATTCAATTTCATATTTATCATAAATAAATAAGAAGCATAATAGTGAGTTTGCAGACAAGTTGCCATGTGCGCAGAAAGAATGATTACAGAAAATAAACATATATATATATCTATCTATATATATACACACGTTGAAATGTATATCCCAGACTAAAAAAACAACAAACAAACAAAAACAGGGTTGTCATAACAATATCATATTGCTGTATATTACTTTTAAACATTGCACATATCGACACCAGAGGAGATACAATCAAGTTCAGCACACACTTAGTATGTAGAGGCATATCAAACCGGAAGCTATGAATTTGTTGAATTTGATCTGTATCCTCAGGTTACATTATGATATCATGTGATTGCCTATTTGATGTAAAAGTCCAAAATGAGCTTTTCCTGTTCAGCTGCTTTGTTTTGGAATAATGGCTTCACTGATATACAAATTCAGTATAGTCTGTTCCAGTCCAGCAGTTATTTTGCTCTCACGCGCACAAAAGACGGTTTATCAAAATAGTATGCATCACACTCAAGTATTTGATGTTAACCTGTTGAAGGCTAGTCCCGAGTATACTTGACCAGGTGTCTGTGGAAAATGTGTGTTATAGCAAAAGCAGCCCATTCTAAAGGGGTTAAATGTGCAATAATATTACAGCTGTCATGAAGAATACTGCCTTTCTCAGAGCTAATCAGATTTTTCACCAAAAATTTTCCTCACAGCAAAACTTGGACCCCATTTACAGTGCGGGGCCGGGCTCGGTCGCGGCTCGGCCGCAGCCGATCCCGGCCTCAATTGCGTGGCCGAGCCTCGCAATTTTGTCCGTTTACACTGCTGGGCTCGGCCGCGCCTTTAATTCAAACATTCAATACTTTGTCGTAGTGGCGCTCTGCTTGTAAGCAAACACGTTTTGGTATAGTCTGGTTTTCAGACCCTTTGCCAACTGAATTCTGTGGCGACGAAGTCGCCGTTCGGGCAAAGGAAAAATCCTTTGCAGGACAAAACCCCCTTAAACTATACAAGTTTTCGACGTTGAGGGGGTTAATATCCTGAATAGCGAAATGGTACGGGCACAGGGTTTGGAAGCCAGACTAAAATTGGCCGCGCATTTGGCCCAGTTTGCGTTTACATTGAGAAAAAGCGGGGCTCGGCCGCGGCCGAGACCACCTCCAGAGCGAGGCCAAATGCACGGCCAATTTTGGCCCCGCATTTGGCCTTTTGCGCGTTTTCACCGAAATGAAGGCAGGCTCGGCCACGGCCGAGCCTCGCACTGTAAACGGGGTCTTGGTCCAGTTGAGAAAGAAAGAGAGACTCTCTCTGTATCCCACAGAGCTCTGAACTTATAGATCAATAACAGAGGCATGCTCATTTCCTCACACTCACTGCAGGTACTGTATGAAAGATGGTCATAGCAATAAGCCAGTTCATAATGAGCTCATGTGCATATTTTCTGAAATGGCCTTCCCATTTTCTTTGTTAGGAACTTTACTTGTTTTCAAAGTGACATTATGCTTCAGCTTGTTTGAAGTAATGATTTATGGAATTCATGTTCAAGCAAATAATAAACTTGTGTAGACCAGGTGACCAGAATGGCCTGTCAATATTTGGGAAGACAACCATTTCAGTAGTTTGCACTAGATGCATTATCAATTACTATACATCTATGAGTATTGCCAAAAACTAGGCTTTAATAAATTCTTTGTTTTGTCAGGTTGATGTACTGGCAAGCACAATTTATAAGGTTACATGAGTAATCATTGCATTTTGGGTGATTGTCTCGAGTTAATGTCAAAAGCGAACATGTCTGTTATTACAAGTGACATTTTCCTGTTTATGCACAAAGTGAAATTACGAAATAGCTTATTGCTGTAACGATTTGTAATACCCAGTATGAAGATTCCAAAGAGCTTGAAATCGTCATACAAAGTTCCAGATTCAAATTGCTGACTTGGGCGATGGAAGGATAATTTCCAACGAATAGTTGGTTATAACATAGACTGTAGGTAGCTCCATGATATAACCTTTTGCTGGAAATACTCCATGATGTAACCTTTTGCTGGAAATCATCCTCCCATCATGGTTGTATAGCTCCATGGTTATATATTCAAGACTGCTGTGGCCCTAAATCCTGTAGATTTTGAAATGTCACTGCATTTAGAGACTGGTTCACCATATCTCCCTCTGTATCTGGCTTAGGAGCTTTCTCATTGTCTCTGTGTGTTACGTCTTGTCTGTCATCTTCTTTTCTCTCTTTCACATTTTGCTATTGTTTTTAGGCATGGCATTTGTATGGATGCTGTCTTCATCTCTCTTTCTCTCTCTCTATCTATTTTGATGTCTCTTCTTGTCTCTGTTCATTAATTCGTGTGTGTGTGTGTGTGTGTGTGTGTGTGTGTGTAATTTTGTATTATGTAAAACCTAAAGAAATCAAGTAAAGATTTTTTAAGAAAAAAAAGTGTGTGTGTATGGTTTCACAATTTTTCATCTTGACTGTGTGTGTGACATTTTGTAATGCTTGAATATATTAAAACCTTAGAAGCCAAGAGATTTCCCATAAGACAGGACATTATGTTTCTGCTTCAAAATAGAGGACAGACCCTTGAAGAGGTACATGTAGCTCTCATTTCCACGACTATCACCATCATCATCATCATGCTTTGCAGTAGCCATTATAGAGTTTATCTGCAAATGACAAGTTAAGTCAGGTTTAAGGTCTTGTGTTACCAGAACTTGAAATGACGTATCCAAGATAATCGGCAGAAATCCACCATGCTATTATTGTAAACATTTTGGATTACCACGTATATCCGTGGATTACCAGACAATGAGCAGTGCGGTTGTGGCATTCGAGTGCGACATGCATACCATCACTGAAGCAGGGGAGGAAGTGAGTCATGAAATGAGGTGATTTCATTTATTACTGCAAAAGTGAAGACTGAACTGGCAATGTTTTATGTGAAACCGAAGTCCCGTATTGGAAGACTGCCCTTACCCCTCCCCAACAACATCACAAACGTGCACTGACACACACACACACGCGCACACACACACACACACATGCACATACACACATAAATAAAAAAGTGAGGAATTACAGACATGACAATGATTCATCATTTCATGGGCATGTGGGGACAATTGTATATTTTCCTGGTCGAGCAGCTCTTTGATTTTCATAGGGAGACAGCAAAGCTTGACTCGTCTTCAAAAAGAAATAGGGAAAAGGGAAAAACACTCACAAAATATCCTCTCCCATTCCCTTAAAAGCTGTTAATCTAAGCTGGTTCTTCACATGTTGATCTTTTTCACTAGAGTCCTCTCCAAGTTCCTTTGATAGGCTGACCAACTCATAGTTTTTTGCACCTTTGCACACCTCTGACATCCTTTTAAACTGACACAAAACCTAAATTAGTAAATGCAGAAATAGTAACAGAACACATCAGTTAAGTTAAAGAAAATCGAGACAATCCATTCAAAAGGTACGAATTATTAAACTTTTGGTACTGCAAATGCTAGATAAGGAGATAACACTTGGTGATGTCACAGTAGGACAATGATACATTTACAAAGAAAATATAAAATAGATTCCACAAAATTTAATATTCTGTGAAAAGTAAGCATTTCTTTTACTTGCTACCAACATATATTGAAGGTGATATCATTTCCCCTGCCTTCTGAAAGAGGTATTAGAGCCAAGTACCCTGTCATTATGCTAGTAAAATGAAAGTGTGTTGAGTTTTCTTTCTATTTTTTTTATATGGTTGTTTATGCATATCATCATGAATTGTTGCAGTTGTGTAAATCTAGTGATGGCTGTACCAAATATGGAAAGATACATAACTTTTGAAGGGATTTTTCAGATTTTCCTCAAACTTAACTAATGTGTTCTGCTAATATTTCTGCATTTACACAATTTCCCCTTTAAGTTTTTGTTCTGGACCAAATTTGGTAAACTCTACCCACTTATCATTTGGCAGATAGGAGTATTTCTTTGTATCTTACATCAAAAGATACTTTGCACACTGTTTAAACTTATCCAAGTTCAATAGAATGATTATTGTTTGAATATTTTCACACCATAAAATATTCCACATTTGCATTAAGATGAGCCACAGCATCAGATACTAAAATCTAAAGTGGATGGAGGTTGGTTGAATTTGTTAGCAAAGCGACTGTAGAATGCCAAATCACCTTTTATCATTAATTCATTAATTATCACATTACATACTAAGGGTAATGTGGAGCGATGCAAAATCCCATTCCATGGCTAGGTTCATGGAAACCTGATAGTATACTTCCTTTCTGTGACAAATCACAATGAAACTCATATTAACATAAACACAGGATTGACTTGGTTTTTTTTTTGTTTTTTTTTGTTTTTTTTTTGGCAAGGTGATTCATGTATGTGAACTCAAGCAAAAAATACAGACTTGAATGAGGTTGTACTTAAGATGTGGAAGAGAATTGTGAGTACTCCATTGTTACTTCAAATGTCTGCATCACTTTCGATGATGAATGACATAGTTAATTCTATTGAAAGTTCACTTAATAAGACTTGTGGTTGCTTTGTAGTTAAAAAGGTCACTGGTTCACTGGTTCGTGTACGTGACGCAGGGATAGAACACAATGTACATACGGAAAATCCATGTCTTTCATCAACAGATTATGAAACTTGTGTGTTAAAAATGCGTAACATGATATTTAAATCTTTAATTTTGTTGGCTATAAATCTGCAGATGATTTAGAACAAATATGTGCAGATAAAATTGCAATTTTATTACTCTTCAGAAATCATGTGGACAAATTAGAACCTGATTGATTAAACGATTCTTACTCTCAGAAGGTGCTTAATGTGTAGATAGAATTTGGCAGTTAGAAAAATGGTCTAGACGTTTCTGTGAATTTTTGCACAGAGCATAGACGTTCAAACTTGAACAGAATGTCTTCAGTGAAACTGATGCTAGATTCTTTCAGCATTAGAATGATGTGGTGGCACATTTTGTCATACTTGATGTTATCATAAATGGTAAACTGTATCCACACCCTTCCTTCTCTTTGTTATGATATTTTTGGCACATCTATAAGCGCTCAGAATCTGTAATCGATGAATTCCAGTGTATCTTTCCATCTACCCACTCTGCCGGCACGCTTTTGTCAGAGCATTTGTGCTGCTTAAGTGACTGAGTTGCGCCGTGCTTTGCTGGACTGAAGTCAACAGCAGAATAAATTCATTATTCAATTGAAGTTTGATGCCAGCGTGTGTGTTGCTACTCAGTGAGCAAGGTTTTCAGTGACATATGGTTGCGTTCACACTGGACTACTCTACAAATTCTGGGAGTTCTCATGTTGCTCATAGATCTAGCATATTGTAGAGTTGCACCATTCTGTGCAGGAATGAAGTCAACAGCAAAATAAATTCATTATTCAACTGAAGTTTGATACCATTGTGTATGGCTTGTCTGTGAGTTTAGGTTTTTAGAGGCATGTGGTTGCATTCACACTTGAATAATATGCAAGTTCTGGTTGCATATCCGCATTCCTTTAAAGGAGCTGATGCTTTTTATTAGACTGTGTTGTGAAGTGGAGATTTCTATATGCAATTTAAAAAGAATGAAATTTTAAGTTACATGTATTAGACATGAAGTCACTAATTCTGTGTAAGATATAAGATTCCCTCCTTTTCAATGCGATGTGTGTCAAATGCTATTTTTATGTAGGCAAGCATCCTTCCTACAGAGATGCAAATAATCTCTAATGCAAAATTTGCATTCATTTATACATTGTACCCTTGCAAGGAAAAATCTAATTACATCAACCAGATTTGACTCATTGATGAGGTTTGTAAGCTGATGTGGCCAAGGCTTTTAGATGACATGGTTACAGGGTTTCATTCTTCATGGCTGATGGACTGCTATTGTACCTCACATTCATTACCTGAATGGCAAATACTGGCACGGTACAGACCTAAACTAATATGTTAGACATTTTCTCCTTGCAGTCAAAAAATGCCTTTAAAAAAAATTAAACGAGCCCAGAAATTGGCAATTATCGTAAATCTTGACCATTCTGTTCAAGATTTCACAGCTACTAGCCAGAGTTTACTTTGGAATGGATTAATTTGCTGGGAGAGAGAGAGAAAAAAAAAAATGACTGTATAACAGTGCATATTGTGACGGAGAACCGTGATGTGCCTTGGTGAAACCAGGGTGGGGTGTAATAAAAGTGTCCATTCGGGACATGAGAGTTGGAGTTGGCAAACATGGCGTGAACAGCTGTATTCATTCGGTGCTAATCCAAGAATGTTTTGTCGGTGTATGACAGTTGTTATGTCGGTGCTGACGGGTGTTCTGTTGGTGCATGACATGTGGGGAACATGTCCGGGAAATGAACATACAAACAGGCCATCTTTTGGTAGTATTTCGGTGTTTGGTACATCGTTGTAATGATTGATGCCCGCTGGAAGTATGTGTAGTGTTCGCACTCATGTGAGATGTGTACACAGGGTAGCGAACGTAACAGTGTCGTTCGTACTGTTCGTAGCGGTATTGTATACTGCGTGACATTGCACGGTATGTGTAATGGGGCTGCGTTAGCAGTGGTTGTGAATGGAAGTGCGATTCGCGAAGCGATGCGATGAGTATGTTTTGCGCACTTGTACTGGTCTTCTCGCTAGCTGAATACCAGGGGTGCAGCATTGATTGCTGGAAAGGAAGGGTACGTATTACCATTTCCATTATGTCATTCTATCAGATTAGTGTGTCACTTTCTGGTTATTTGGATTAGCATCGTTAGATGTGGCTTTACGAGGAAATTGGCCTCGAGATATACGAGTGTTTGTTCGGTCTGAATTGCTTAGACTATTCTCGTAGTTCGGTACGCAGTGGAGTGTACTGTAGGAAGTTGCGTTAGCGACGTAGTCTTGAAATCTAGTCGGAAAGCTAGATGTGAATAAATCATGGCAGCCAAGTTCGATGCTGCAGAGTTTGTGAAAGACGTCACTCTTGGTAGATTGAGAGGGTTAGTGAAAGCCCAATTGATTGAGGTTGCAACTCATGTAGATGCTGATATCAGAGAGTGTAGTCGAAAGAAAGAAATCTTTGCAGTTCTGGTGAAGAAGCTTGAACTGGGTGGTGTAGAAAATGAACACACAGACCAGAGTGAGAGTACAGATGAGATTGAGAGCGCAGGTAGAAAAAGTGCTCAAAGTACTACTACTAGACCTAGTGATATGAGGGTAGATTCCACACAACTAGAACTGGCTAGATTGGAGTTAGAAAGAGAAAAAATGAAGGCAGAAAATCTGAGACTCGAACAAGAGTTAATGCAACGTCAAATTGAGTTGACCCAGGCCCAGGCCAGTAGCGTCCCAGGGGATAGGCCTAATGTTATCATGTCGAGACCAAAGACGCCCGATATTGCAAAAATGGCAAACACAGTCCCCCGCTTTGATGAAGAGGATGTAGACTCTTTCTTTTTCTCCTTTGAGAGAATAGCCAGGAATTTGGAGTGGGAGAAGAAATATTGGTCCATGATAGTACAACAAAAGCTCACAGGCAAGGCACATTCAGTAGTGTCTGCTCTCTCGGATGAGGAGGCTAATAACTATGACACAATTAAGGAAGCAGTCCTTCTTGCCTATCAGTTAGTCCCAGAAGCCTACAGGCAAAAGTTTCGAGGATATAGGAGAGGTTCGAGACAGACCTACGTAGAGTTTCAGAGAGAAAAAGAAATTATGTTTGATCGATGGGTTCGATCAATGAAAGTAGATCTCACTTATGACAATTTGAGAGAGATAGTGTTGATGGAGGAGTTCAAGAAATCGACACCTCCAGATCTGAGAACATATTTGGAAGATCGAAGAGTACATGATGTAAAGAGTGCAGCAGTCACAGCTGACCAGTATGAGTTGACACATAAAGTGAAAACAAAGAGTCCTGAGGGAAAGAGGAAGTTTGATCAGTCGAGAAATCCTGACACTCAAAAGTGGCACAGTAGTCATAGTGAACGCAGGGATAAAGTAAAGACTGAATCACAGAAAGAGCGACCAAAATCGCCACGGCCTCAATACAAAGAAGTGAGATGCTTTTTCTGTGGGAAAACGGGTCACATCAAGTCTGAATGTAGGCGATGGCTGGAACAAAATGAAGCAAAAGAAAAACAAAAGCAAAGAGCAACACATGGTTTAGTCCATGCAGACACACGTCCACAGAACAGTTCAGAAGCTGAAACAAAAGAGAAACCGAACCAGACAGCCACCAATGGTTTTGTTAAGTCAAGTGTAAGTGATGAACAGCGTCATCCAAATGTTATGAAAAGCAGTGTCTCAAAAATGACAGATACATGTTCAAGTGGTCGTGTGGATGAAAAGTACAAGGACTTCATTTCCAAGGGTACAGTTACCATTGCTGAATTTAGAGTACCGGTTGTCATCCTTCGTGATACTGGAGCTACACAGTCCCTCATGATAGGAGATGTGAAGAGTATGCCCATAGACTGTAACACGGGTAGGAAAGTACTGATACATGATGTCAACGGAGGAACACAGGCGGTCCCTCTTTTCCGAGTGAATTTGGATAGTGGACTGATTTCAGGGGAAGTGATTGTGGGAATTGTTCCATTTCTCCCTATGGATGGAGTTTCCTTTTTACTTGGTAATGACCTTGCAGGAGGTCGAGTGAGTGTCCTTCCGGTTGTTTCTGAAGTCCCAGTGTACGAGCAAGAAAGCGAAAAACTGGTCGATGAATTTCCAGAAGTATTTCCAACATGTGCTATCACAAGGTTTCGAGCAAGTGACGCAGAGCGTGAGAGAAAGGAGTCTGAAAGTGAAATTTCTCTTGATGGCACATTCTTTGGAAAGGTGACTAGTGAAGATGAAAGAGAACAAAGTTGGGAGGAAGGTGTGTTCAGTCAGCCAGCTTTAATCAAAGCACAGATGGAAGATGAGGAGTTGTTGAAGTTGAGAGAGGGTGCATTGACTGTAGATGAGGCGAAGGAAGTGCCAGAATGTTTCTATGTAAAGTCTGGTGTTTTGATGAGGAAATGGCGTCCTCCAGATCGTCCTGCAGATGAGGACTGGACGGTTGTCAACCAGATAGTTGTTCCTCCGCCGTATCGAAATGAAATTCTACGTCTTGCACATGAAATTCCAATGGCCGGACACATGGGTGTCAAGAAAACTTTGTGTAGAATCAGAACTCACTTCTTCTGGCCCAAGATGAGAAAGGACGTGTCTGAATTTTGTCGAACGTGTCATGAATGTCAAGTGGTAGGAAAACCACAACATGCCATTAGACCTGCGCCGTTGATTCCTATTCCGGCTTTGGAGGAGCTATTTAGCCGTGTGATGGTAGAAGAAGGAGGTGCAGTTGTGAGTGAGAGTGTCCTACACAGTGCTGAGAAAAGTGCAGAAGAGTTTGAATCTGATGCTCCAGATTCTCAGAGTGTGAGTTTCAAGTCAGGAATGATTCCGCGAGTAGAGAACTCAAAGGCACTAGAAAATCCAGAGTTACTGCTCAATCATTTGTCTGATTCGGAGAGGCAAGATGTTGTCGACATCTTCCAGGAATTTCCGGAGGTTTGCAGTGATAAATTGGGCTGTGCGAAAGACACTGTTCATACGGTTGATGTTGGTGAAAATGCACCCATTAAGCAGCATCCATATCGGATTCATCCTGCTAAGAGAGAACAGGTGGATAGGGAGATAGATTTCATGCTTGCAAATGGAATCATAGAGCCTAGTAACTCAAACTGGAGTTCCCCAGTAGTGCTAGTCCCAAAGTCAGACGGAACGTCCAGGTTTTGTATAGATTACAGGAAGGTCAATACCATAACCAAGACTGATTCGTTTCCGCTTCCTTTGATTGAGGAATGTATTGATCGGGTAGGAAGTGCCGAGTATGTCAGCAAATTGGATTTGATGAAAGGGTATTGGCAGGTGCCATTAGACAAAGATGCAAGAGAGATCTCGGCGTTTGTCACGCCCTCCGGGTTATACCAGTGTTGTGTCATGCCCTTCGGGATGAAAAATTCCCCCGCAACTTTTCAACGGATGATGAATCGAGTTATTGCTGGTCATGATAACTGTGTTGTCTATATAGACGATGTGTTGGTTTTCAGCAATACGTGGGAGGAGCATGTTGCTCATCTTCGAGAGCTGTTCCAGAGGTTGTCACATGCAGGACTCGTGGTGAATCTGGCCAAATGCGAGTTCGGGAAAGCTTGTGTGACCTACCTAGGTCACAAGGTAGGCCGAGGTAGCGTCGCACCACGAGATGCTAAGGTCCGAGCCATCGTGGACTTCCCAGTGCCGTCATCGAAACGGGAGCTTCAGCGCTTTTTGGGAATGTGCGGATTCTACCGGAGATTCGTCCCCAACTTCAGTCACCTGGTGGTGCCCTTGACGGACTTGTTGAAAAAGGGTACAACGTTCCAGTGGTCGGCGAGCTGCCAGGATGCGTTCCAGAAGCTGAAGGCCGTCCTCATGAACGATCCCGTGCTTATCGCACCAAACTTCGAGAGGAGCTTCCAGCTAGCTACGGATGCTAGTGACCGAGGAGTAGGAGCCGTGCTACTTCAGGATGACGACAACGGACACAGCAAACCCGTGTGTTTCTTCTCCAAAAAACTGAATCGCCATCAGCAAAAGTATTCAACTGTGGAGAAGGAATGTCTCAGTGTCGTTCTAGCGGTGCAACATTTCGAAGCGTATTTGGACGGTGGAAGAGACATCGTGGTGTACACTGACCATAACCCATTGACATTCTTAGAACGCTTCAAGCACAAGAATCAGCGTCTCTTCCGTTGGAGTTTGATTCTCCAGCCGTATCCACTGAGAATTGTGCACATAGCAGGAAAGGACAACAAATTAGCAGACGCTTTGTCGCGAGTTTGAAATTGTGCGCGCGCTGATAATGTTGCCGAACGATAATTATATCAAATCTACAGTGAAACCTACATCAAGCTGAACATTTCAAACAGGACTCAAAACAGACAAGAAACTGATGTTGATTTTTTTTTTTTTTTTGGTATATGACAAAGTATACATGTGTTTATGTATTTTCGTTCAGTTTTCTTCCTTTCCCAAGGATCTGTCAAGGAAGAAATTGTATTTATGTTAATCATGTCTGTTTTCAGCGAAAACAGTATATGTGATTGATGCTAGGAAGTATGAGAAAGTACTAGTACACAATATTCTGTCTTTGTAAGAAGACATCGCTTGAAAAATTTCATGATGTGTTACACGCCAAGCATTGTATGATACAGTTGTATTTTGAAAACCCAACATTACAGGAAGCGTCAGGATATAACATTTGTGGTGTGTAAGATTACGGTGAAAGTTGTGCTTCAGTTGCACACTTATATTCTGATTTCATTCAATGTATCCCAAAGAGTCAAAAGATTCAGATTTGTATGTATACCGATACGTTACCGAGTTAATGCTAGCAAATGCAAAAACAGTATAGCAAAACACAACCGGCCAGTCACAAGAAAACTGTTGATCAAAGTTTGAGTTTTATGTCAACCGATTTGTGTTAAAACACAAGAATTTGTGCTGTTTTGTATTGATGAAAAAATGTTGAGTGACAGTGAGGCACAAAGAAGCCAAGATGTTATAATGTCACTTTTGTAAATTAATAACCTGTATATGTATTTCGTTACAGAGTGACAGCGTCACATTTGTGTGTCGAGTATGATCTCGATATTTTCCAGAGTTTGCACATATATTACAACATCTTATCGCGTGACAGTACATATGTGTGAAGAGACAAAAAGAAATGTCCGATGGTTAAAATTTTGTTGCTGTTTTGGCTAACGTATGACGCAGAGTTGACATAAGTATAAGATGTATTAGCAAGTACATTGAGTAGATGTACACATGTGTTGACGTGTTTAAATACGATTTTGTTATGATCAAGAAATGTGTGCTGTTACCACATTCAGTGAAACTCCAATGAAAGTTTGTGTTGGAAAAACAAACATATCTTTGCAACAGTCAGAACAATTTCAGGGTCGTTGGTTTTCACATTTAAAGATGAAGTTTATGTGTTACCAAAAAAAAATATTATTCATGCCTGAAGTTTATTGGTGAAATACAGTATGTGAGGATATAAATACAGTCGAGACTACCAGAAAGCACAGTCTCAGTCAAAATATTGATATTACTGGAGAAATGATTGATTACATCTGGTGTAATCTTTCCGGATTATGTGCACCCGTATGTGCACCCGTTTGAAAACAGTTTCACATGTGTATTACTGTAGACTGTTGATTTGTGTATTTACATGTTTTGTAGGGGGCTTGTCAAGTTTTCTTATATTGTTCTAAAAGTGGACAATATGATACCGGAGTGAACTGATTCTGATAAGGCTCAAAATCAGTAATTATAAGTGTAGTATGCCAGGTGAGGTTTTGAGAGAACAACACAAAACTATTTGAGTTTGTAATCGTGTGAGCTGAATACGTGTAGTAAGCAAGAACATTGAAGTAAGCCTTACAACAAGGTGTTTATAGTCGAAAAGTTACATTCATAACTTTCCTCTTGTTGGGGGGAGGTGTGACGGAGAACCGTGATGTGCCTTGGTGAAACCAGGGTGGGGTGTAATAAAAGTGTCCATTCGGGACATGAGAGTTGGAGTTGGCAAACATGGCGTGAACAGCTGTATTCATTCGGTGCTAATCCAAGAATGTTTTGTCGGTGTATGACAGTTGTTATGTCGGTGCTGACGGGTGTTCTGTTGGTGCATGACAATATGAATTATTTTCTCTGTATCAATCTAATCTTTCACACGTGTGAACACCACCAATGTATATCTATACCAAGTGACGCAACTGAGAGAGTAGTGAATGCCTGTATTGCCGCAGGAGATTGAATACAACTGCGCAGATGGGGGTGTATCCAAGCTGGGGGTGACTTCTTGGTTGCCATGGGAATGCATAGCTTTGGTATTTTTCCCCCTCTTGTCATACTGGTAAGAGTAAGCTTGAGTTAGCATATGCCAAGGGTGCGTCAGCAGAATTATGCACTAAGTACCTTACTCTCATCTGGTAAGGGCGATACCAATCTATTGACCCAAAATGTTTGCGCGTGGCTGATTGTCATTCATTCGCATAGCAAGCATCTCATTCTCTCTCTCTCTGTGGATGGTAGAGGTCTGGAGTCTGTTGGCAGTAACTGACACACAGACATGCCGTTACCTGTGTTGTGCTGGAAAATGCTCTCTCAGTGGATTCTGCGAGTATTGAGCTAACATATTCCTTCTAAATGTGCATCACCAGTCAAAATAATGGCTACTCTGGCAAGATTCTCCTTGTCATTCACGTCGTCCAGTGGAAACACCACGGCGGATGCTATTCAAATCCAGGAGCTGGTCAAAGCTTGCTGTTTCATAGCGGTGGGGCTGATGGCCGTGGTGGGCAACATCTTTGTGATTTTCATGGTGGTCGTGTCACGGAAACTTCACACCATCACCAACATCTTTGTCATCAACTTGAGCATTGCAGACCTTCTCATAGGGCTCCTGTTTCCCTTGCAAAGCCTGTGGATCCTTCATCTGGAGGATGCTTTATCGCTGCCTGCATGGGCCTGTACCACCATTGGAGCTCTGATCATCATTGCTATAGGATGTAGTGTGTCAACACTTGCTTTTATTGCTTTTAACCGCTACATTCTAATTGCGAGATCTCGCATTGTGTATCAAAGAGTCTTCACACCCCTGAACATTACACTCATGGTTTCTTCGACGTGGCTGAACCTGACTGGTTTTCTTATCATCCCGCAGGCGGTTGGATATGGAAGTCTTGGCTACGACACCTACTTGGAACTGTGTGCATGGGATCCAGCTCATGAATATGATGTGATATATAAGAGTGGGGCACTGGCTTTCTTGACTATTCCTCTCTTGCTCTCCAGCCTCTGCTACTGGCTCCTGTTTCGCTATGTAAAGAACCACCTGAGTAACCTTGCTGCTCACCGGCAAAACGCGCCGCCGGTTGCCTCAACCAGACGTATTGACATAGTCATCACTAAGAACCTGCTCTTGGTCATATGTACATTCTATGTTTGCATCTTGCCGTTTGTCATTGCTTACTGTGCTACCGGCTTTGTGGCCAATCCCCAGCAGTATGGACAAATGGCGGCATACCTTGCCATCCTGCTTGGTCTCAACAGCTGCCTGAACCCACTCTTCTACTGCCTCAAGCACCCTCACTTCCGAGAGGTCTTTGGCTTTGTCATCAGGTGCCAGCTGTCAAAGGTCCCCCTGCCTTCCCGCATCCTCAAATCAGTCCTGACCAAGCCCGACAGGCGTGGTGGTCTAACTGACACTACCACATGGAATGCCCGGACAGAGACAAATATATCTTGACGATTTACCATCAGAAAGGAGAGCTATTTTTGTTTTCCCCTGCAATATTTGATGTAGGAAATGACTGATATTCATACGGATTTAACCATCTAGCAGAACTGAATGTTTCACAATGAAACCTGGACAAGTTTATGACTCATAAATAGTTTATTGTTGATGAAACTTATATTTTTGTTTATTATTCACATAGCAGCACCTTTTTTTTTTCCCTCCCAAAAATACCTATGGCAATGAGAAATATAAAGATAGTTTTGTTATAGGTGAGAGAACATTATGAAACATTATGAACTGTTATCGGTGATCATTCATTTGTAATACCATGTCTTTTTTTCTTGTTGAATAACTGTGATCACATGTTAGTTGAATGTTTGAGCCAAAGTTCAATTCTATTATTTATTTTATTTATTTTTTCCTGGGGGGGGGGGGCACACTATTTGAAAGTACTTTCAATTTTATCTGTTTTACAATATTAAAGGGATTAGATGATTGTTTTACTTGTATGTATCTATCATGAAATGTCAAGTGTCAATTGTCTACTGAACCTGAGCATGTGATACTTGCTGGATACTGTAAAATGAGGAATGTTCACTTGCATTTTAATTTTTGAAGTTCGCGAGCGCCATGATTCGCGAATTTAAATGTACGCGAAAGTTCTTGTCTACACTATATGCATTGAATGCCAGTGGTAATTCGCGAAAATTTCATGCCGCAAAAAAAGGCCGTCGGCTCCATTTCGCGAAAAATTCATGCCGCGAATATATCATGTTTTACAGAAGTGGAAATCTGACAATGGACTGATATTTGCAATTATTTTCTTGCAACCCTTGTCTCTTCAAATGTAATTGGATAAATCCACTAAAGGATAAGGTAGAAAAGAACAAGCATTTTATTGTGATTGGAGCTATGCACATTGTATGTCTCATTGTGCTTTGTATATATACATGGGGTGAAAACCAATAACTTTTGAAGTAGGAAGTTGCTTTTTGTATCAACAGTCTATATTTTTTGTTCTTAATTGCTTGCTTAAAGAGGATCATTATTTCCTTGCTCTTGATTAAAGTAATGGTATAGTTTTGATTGAGATGAGGCTTCAGGTTTCCAATTTTTTTTTTTGAGATTTAGAATGAGAAAACTCTTCTGAAATATGAAAATTCTAAGAGGAATTCAAAGTTTATTTGATAAAGATAGATTTTGATATAGTTGAAATATCCAGAGACAATGAGGTCATAATGAAAAAATTATTTTATGAGGACCACTTTGTTTTGCTTTTTTTTACGTATCTCAGCTGGTTAAAAACTGATTTTTATTAAAAAAAAGTATGAATTCCTCTTGGAACTGTATATGCTCTTTAATATTTCATATCTATAGGGGCTTTTAACCTGTTGAGGATGGGATGATTTTGCTACAACACGCATTTCCCAGTCACCCTTACCCGAGCATACTCAGGACTCGTCCTCAATGGGATGATTACCTCGCAAGGAGTTAAAATCTGAATCCCCACCTCAACCAAAACTTTGCCATCCCATTTAGTGCTATGAGGAGACCTGAAAGCATTTGTTTTCCTGTAAAATGGAGAAAATATTTTATTCACAAGTGATATTTGACAAACATCTATAGTGGTTTAGTATTTAATCAAGATTTCTCACATGGCATTTTTTTATTTTATTTTTTAAAAGAAACAACAGAAGAAGTAGGTTTTCTGTATTTTGGATTTCTTTTTTACTTTTTATTACAATAGACAGCTTTATGTGTTGTATGAGTTTTGTACAAGTGGAGAAATTCTTGTTTCATTTTGGACCATATAATTGTTAATCTTGTTGTGCTGCAGATTTTTATATTGTAAAAGAAAAAAATAATTCCAGCCTCACTTAAGTGTGACTAAGAAAGTGGCTGCATGCAGTCAAAATGATAGAAAATGAAGGATGACTTTATAATATTTGCATGCACATTTAGGAGCAACAGTCAAATGTCTAATGATTTTGTCAGGCAAAAATGTGATTTTAGAAATATGGATTCACTACTTTTTTCTTGGTTTTTTACAGACATCTACCTAGCTATTTTTTTACAGTTATTTCTTTTTGAAAAAAAAAAAAAAATCTTTCAAATTTTTTATTCTCCAATGAACTTTCACTAACACGTCATCAAGAAGCCATAATGTAGGTTACTCTGAGGTATGCACTTTTTCGTGATGACAGTGAAAAAGAAAGACAATCCACTGACTACTGTAAAACCAGAAATACATGTATTAGTGGCATGAAACTTTTGTTAATTGGAGCTGACAGCCTTTTCTCGCACCATGAAACTTTTGCGAATTGCCACTGAAATTCAGTGCATTGTGTAGACAAATGCAAATCTTGGCTCATGAAATTCGCCGAAGTTTTATGCACGCAATAATTTCTGGTTTTACAGTACAATTTGTTTGGTGAGAACGACAGATATTATACACATGAAGCAATGAATCTATTTTACGTGCTACATTGCCAGAAGTTGGTATCCTCTCATAATGTCTTTACAATTGTAGCAGGATAAAAGATGTGATTATAAATATATGACCTGTTAAGACCTTTGCCATAGTACAGGGTATTCTTCACTTGCCTGACATTCTCTTTCTGATCTGCTGATGGCCAGATAGCGAGGGTACATGTAGGTAATAAGAGAGTGAAGTTGTTTTTTTAATGACTTCTTTGGTTAAGGATTGACATTTCCTGTTGATAAGAAAAAGAGACAAAAGTGTTTATCAAACTTACTGGAGCGTGGGTTATTTTGATAATGATTGTATTGATTTTTTTTTCAGAGCTGTTTTATATTGGTCTTCATCTTGCCTTTGAACCATGTGGAAACACAATTAGCAGAAAGGTAGGGGGAGGGTGTTGTGATGGAAACGCATATCATACACTTCAGCTGCCGTCAAATGAGTGTATGGACAAGAATAGTGTGGATATGAGGCTATTTCTGAATCAATGTCAGACACACCGTTGCTATAGTAGTTCTATGTAACAGCAAACTAGAGCCAGGATATCACATAATGCAGAGTTACCCCTCCATAAGCAGTATTCATGTAGACTATCAACTCTTACGACAATTTCAAGTGTGGCAAATACAAACTAAGATGTTTGACAATACTTACAGTGGAACGTATTCATTGCCATGATGGCAAAGATAAGAATCCTTTGTTGCTTTAATACCCAAAAAGCTGAGTGTGAAGCATCCTTGTGGAGATAACTTGGCAAGGTTTATAACCTTCAATCATTCTGTTGTTTGTTTGTTTTTTAATCACAGCATTTATTAGTGTGTAATGTACTTTTTGAAGTGATGTATTGAATACAACATGAATCACAGTGAATAATATTTAAACCACACATTAACTTTGTAAAGGCAAATAAGCCTGATTTTCTCTCTAGCATCATGTTTTTAATGTTTGTTTTTTTATAATGTAAGACATACAACTAAATAAAAAAGATATATGCATTTTCATGCAAAGACTTGTTACATTGTGATACCAGCAAGTGAATAGTTGGTGCGATGCAAAAAGTCTCATGAATCTAAAAAAAGGATTTGATAAGGGTTTTCTCTCAGCTGTCCTACATTGTAATTTTGGGGGAAAAAAAAAGAAGTAGTAGCAGAAGTTCATTGTTTTATGAGGACATGCAATAGAACAATCGTTGCTTGTATCAACCATCTTCTTGTCATGTAAGCAGTCATGGCAGCCAGTTTATAAAATTTTATGTTGAAAAAGTGGTATATATCTTATTAGGCACCTCACAATCTGGCCATACCCAACTTGATACGATATGAAATACTATTATTGCAATAAACATGACAACAACCGGAACAATTTGGAGCATATTTGCTATGGTGGTTCGATTAGTTGTGTATTATTGTGTGAAATCTTATTGTGCCATGTGGGTTACTGGATGAAACTGAGCAGGTGGATTGCTTTGACCTTTGATTGCATTGAGCAAAATCCTTTAGCATCCTTTACCTCTCAGAATATGATGATATATAGAATGCATGACAAATACGTAGGAATAATCATTGAAGAAATGAATATTAATTTTTCAACCTTTAAAAAATATGTTCAATAAGAACACGAGAAATAATGCAGTATGCATTCTAATTCATTCCAAATGAGACCATTCTTTGCTACATGAGCTTCAGAGTGCTGCAGGTAAAAATATCATCATTACATGACAATTATGACGTATAAGTAAGAAGAGTTTAAACAAAGAGAAGGCTATTGCTCTACAGCGATTGTGCAAGATGTCACACATGATCCATCCTATCCACCACCATGCAACCAACCAGTAGAGGGCAGGTTGAATGGAAAAAAATCAACACTTCACCTGCCCGTATCTCAGTGCCGCGATCTGCAAAGACGGGAAATGATTTCCTGCTTTCTGCTGGTGATTTTGTGGTTTCCGTCGACTCCTTCCTCTCCTTGATAGCTGCTGTCAGTGTGGGCTGGCTTGATCGGCAAGGATTTCCACCCCTTGAGTAACCGTGCCATTAAAGTCTCCTTTATCCCACCTACTAGAGAGGTGTTAGTTTATGTAAATCTGTCAGATCTTGCCAGGGTTGATTACAATTGTGCCTGGTTTAAATGTCACAGCTGAATATATTTTCAACAATTGCGGGGTCAGTTCAGCTTGTGTAAAATGCTCGTGTGGAGTTGGAATTGTGTATTTGGCTGCCTTGTGTGCACTTGAAAAAGAAGAGGTTTTGAACCTTCAGATTTCTAATATTGTAAAGATACAACAGACACTTAAATCTTTTGAGAAACTTCATTTATTTCAATTTTTATTTTGTTTTTTGTTTTTTGTTTTTTTTTTTTGCTACTCCAAGCTGTAAGGATTCAAAGTTTTTGGCTACAATTTTAGGGTTATCTGAGGGGGAAAGTGATGGGAAGCATTCTCCTCAAAATTCCATTTACTCATGTCTTTTGGAGTAGTCTATGATATGATAATGGTAATGACTTCGTTAATGACAATGATAATATGATGAGGATGATGTTGATAGTGAGTAAGATAATGCTAAAGCTAATTATGTAGTTAATCATGATGATTCCATGATTGATGTAGACATTTTGTCGTAAAGATGACTCCAGGACTTGATGAAACAGAATGACATTGGCTCTACTTCAAAGTTATAGACTTTTACCCGCACTCAGCGAGGTTTGAAATATTTTGCCATTATGCTGCATTTCACAGTTTGTAGATTAAATTTAGTATATACTGTGTATTAAAGCAGTTTTGCTCATTTTTTTTTTCTTCCAAAAGCGAGGTATGGGTTAAAAATCTTAGGAGGTTGGAGAATATTTGTGCGGAATGGTAAAACTGAAATCATAGAAAGCAATGTGCAGTCATCATGGCATCCAGAGAATGATTTGACTTGATCAGATTATCCCCCCCCCCCCCCCCCCCCCCGCACCCCCTCTTGACATTTTCTGTTTGAATGTAGTGAAGAGATGTAGGACCCGTCATGATGAGGACTAAAATCTGATGGATGTAGCCTATCTATTTCTACCAGCAGCTGTCTGGTTGTCTGATTCCCCCTCCCCCCCCCCCTCCAATGTAAGTTTAGCTAGACGTGGATTATGTTTGATGTGATTGATGAGGAGTGTGCTAGTAATCTGTAAAGGAGGGAACACAAATCATCACAGATGGGATCAGATCCAGTTTGGCTTGATTGATGCGCACATCCAGGGGTTTGGGAGATTTTGTTCTTATTGGCCATATCTTCCATCACCCTGTCAGAGTCAGTATGCCTCCCTTCACCTATCCAGTCTTAGATCAGTTTACAGAGAGGGGTCACTGAACACTTCTTATTTTATTATTTTTTTTAAAGCTTCATTAGTCATCACATCTGCACCTTTTTTTTTTTCCTAGCTCATCTCCAAGAAGTGAAGGTATGAATGCAAATGCCCACTATTTTTCTTGACTACCTGTGATGTTGGGATGATTTTAAGGAAGCTGGCATTTTCAAATACCATGATATCATACAAAGAAAGCTCTCAAGAAGAACAGAAACAAAACAAATCAAAGCAAATGACCACTTGCCATCTCCCACCCTTTCTGCAAACGAAACATACTGTAAAAGCAGATATTTTCGTGTTACTAATTTTTCACGCTTCGCGGGGTAAGATGAGTTATGTGTGTTTTCAATTCTGTGGAATCAAGACATCAACTACTGGAACATATGGCAAAGAAAAGTATTTGTGTGCTTTTGTTTATCGTGCTAGTTTCGGGTTGCGTGATATGTGCAAAAATGTCAACACCGCTATAATTTTCACTTTTACAGTAATACCCCCCCCCCCCCCCCATACATAGACATTCAGTACCAGCACCTTTCAAATGTTTTCGAGTATGAAAAGGTGTGCAGAAACAAACTACACATATATGGTGTCGGTTCCAATCCCTGACTTGTGCTATCATGATTTATGCATCGAAAAAGAAATGAAATATCTGTATTGAACTGCACCATGACTGCCATGTCTACTATGTGTCAAAAATATATTTGATTACACTGCACTGGATGTATATCGTGTGAAAAAAAAAAGGTGTTGCTATATGTATATCTAAATGTTCATTCCTGATATAGCAGCACTAAAGTTGTCATTCACGTTTTGAAATTGCCGTATATTTGCAATTCCATAACACCCTCACTATTTTTTTTTTTTTTGCTGTTAACGGGTGTATCAAAATTTCAAGAAATAAATTATATGTACTTCAATGTTAATATATTTTGACTGTATTTCTGTGTGATTTGGCCCAGAAAACATCTTGCAGGATAAACGTATTACCAATAAACACTAGCTACTATTCAGAGAAACATTATATTTAAAGGCATAATTTACCATTTGCAGATGAAACAAAAACCCAGCATTAGTGTTTTCAAATAATTCTAAAATGTGAGTTAGGGATAGAAACGACCAATGTAAAAACTTGAACCAGTATAATTGATGTTAAGTATTGGTAAATATACAAAATGTAAACAATAGATATAATAAAACTGTTTCCAGACTAAACCGTCTACAGTTATGGCTTAATGAGAAAAATAGTGATGTCTCCTTATATTTTAGGCTTTATTGCAAAAATTTTATATGGTAGGATGTGTTGTGATACAACTGACCTACGCATATGCGTCAAAAGTGATATTATGAACGTTTTTTAAATCGCTGCTCCCAAAGGTAAACCGGACCTTTAATCTGCAATCAGCAGACAACTGAAGGGCATGTATCTGTCTATATGAATGTTTTCTTGGTTTGATCTTTTTTTATATATATAATAAAAGAGAAAAAGAAATCTCGGTATGATACTTGCTTATGAAAAGTTTTGTGAGAAACAAATCTCCCCAAATCCCAGTTTTCATATTTATGATGTTAAGAGGACAGCACATAAAAATGATTTTAATTTCAATGGTGATATTGATTACTGATGACTATTGATTTTTACAGTGATGAAGTGCTGCTACTGATGATTTTAATTATGTTAATGAGAATAAAGATGATTTGAAGCTATCATGACTCTGATACAGTCAACATGGGAAAATATTAGTAGAATCAATAATATGCCATTCTGTATGACCATACGCTTACATTAACATGACAACTATGATGAGGAATTTCATTGTGTCTTTGGTAGTGGTATGATGAATTAGATCTGGCATCTTTCATTGTTAATCATATTATCATGCAGCATGCTTTTTTCTGCACTGCCTGCCTCCCATAAAACTCATGAATGATCGTACTAAAATTCTTGCATGTCTTAGACTCATCAGCACTACAAATAAAGTTACAATGTACCTTTAAATGAATGTCAAATTCCTCTTCTATTTGTTCCCCCAGATACTGTAAAAGTGGATATTTTCGCGCGACTAATTTTTCGCGCTAGGCCAGGTCAGAAGAGTTTCGCGTGTTTTTAATTCCGCGGAATCAAGACATCACGCACAGGAACGTATGGCAAGCAAAAATATTCGCGTGTTTTTATTTTCGCGCTAGTTTCTGGTTGCGCGAAATGCGCGAAAATTTCAACACCGCGAAAATTTCCACAATTACAGTATACTGTCAGCCAGTTACACTGCCAGATATACTGTGAGCATGCAATGTGTGTGCATGTTTGTGTAATATTAGTGCAAAATTTCAACTGTCTTTTTTTTTCTGACGAGGGTAATTTTTTTTTTTTTTTGACATACTAATGGCTTATGACGCTCCAGATTGAGCCAAGTCTGAACATTGAGCATATCTATATTAATAGACACTCTCCCCTTGAAGGGTCATGATTTGCCGAAGCAGGTGTGTTTTCAATTTTCAGCGTTATTGAAGGGACGTGGCAAGACAATGTATTCATGAAACAATTAAGAAGTCTTAAAGGGTATATGACTGTAAACTACACATTATGTGTGTCATTCATCATCCCAGATGAAGAAAATTATCAAGAAAAATTGCATTTTCACCTCATACTTTTCCGTCTTCATTCTTTGAATGCTGTATCATGCAGCAAAGACAGTTTTATTACTTAAAAATGAAAGTGCTATTCATATGTTAACATTCATTTTAATATGTCTTAGGTCCTTTAGTGAGACTATTGGAGAATAACTTTTGATTTATATCGCCTATACCGACAAGCGCTTGTGCATCTGTATGGTAATATTCAAGAGAGGAACCCAAATGACAATCCAGCAGCAATATGATTCATATTAAAACAAAAGTTGTTTTTATGTGTGACCAATATAGATTGTGTTTTCAAAAATCTTGCATTTTAACCAGAAGCTTCATCCGTCAGCACTGTGCTAATATCTTTGAATGCCCCAGTGTGCTGTGTGGTAAAGCAAGGGATGGGAGCAAGACAAGATAAAAGGCAGTGAAGCTGACAGGATTAAATCTTAGGGATAAGCAACAGGTTCCAGCATAGCAGCAAATCCACATCGTGGACGTGAGCTCATTAATCATTCCACAGCTTCCAATGGTTATGAATTATGGCATTCCCTTGAGGCTTTGGCAAAGGACAGCAAGTGTTCTGTGAAGAGAAGATTCATGCTTTTATGCTAATGTTTATTTATTACATGCTGTGTGTGTTAGGTATATATGGGAAGGAGGCTGTTTGTCTGTCTGTTTGTTTGTTCTTCTGGATGGGGGGGGGGGGATAGAGGGGAGATTGAGTGTCAGGCTGAATTTGCCCTCTTTTTATGTTTTTGAAGTGTTTTGTGTTTTTTTTTTTCCAAACAGAAACATTCTTCACATTATCATTTGCATGAGGATATGTGTATCATATTCAATTTGACACATACACTGTAGAAGAGTGTATTAAGTTAATGTGATTGATTCGTTTGAATTTATTTCAACTGTGTTTTTACAACAAACAAAGAAGCAAATATAGATAAAGTGCAATGATTATTGCAATACAATGGCATATTTTGTTTTTCATGGGGTAAAAAAAAAAATGTTGTCAATGAATTGTCAAGTTAGGCCACGTGAAAGAAATGGTCATCGTGATTTTAGAAAGATGAGAGATGAAACAGAAGAGAAACAAGGAATCTAGAGAAGGAAGCTTCCAAGAATATTTGAAGCATCCCAGCACTGAAATTGTGCAAGAATTTTATGAAGCACTTTTACATCTGATTGCCAACAGAGGAACTGAAATTTTCACCGCCGTATCATAGCCCCCGGAATCCATCAGGAATTGACGTGGATTACGATGCGGGTCAATGCAGGTCTGTACGGCTCGGAGCGGGTCGTTACGGTTTTCATTCCTTATGGTCCCGGTTCAAAATCTGGCCGTGTGACTGTAGCATTAAGCATGCATTAGCCATCAAACTATGTTTTATTGTATTATGCATCCACCGTTATCGATGACATGAGTTTTCCCTGCATCGACTTCTCGATGTAAGTTTGTGCCAATATTATTTTGATTATTACTAGCTCGATTCCCTTGTTGCATGTCTGCATATTTTGACATTGAGCTCAGTGAACAATGACACTGCATTAATAACAGCCACAAATTGCATTGATTGCTCTCCACAGACTTTGCAATGCAATTGTCAACCTGCCTCTGTCAATAAGTGGCATTGACATCAGCAACTTTTTCACGATTGAAGCACTTCTTGGCATCATCAGTCTCCAGGTATTAAGGCCTGTTCACACATGTGCAGTTTCATCACAGAGAGTCAGCTTTCTGCCGCTGTTTCACAATTTTTAGCTTGTTTGGAATGCAAAAGATGGATGTTTGTCTTCTTAAGATATAACCATGTGATCATTTTAAAAAAAATAAACTTGTTAAAATGCTTGCATGAATAGATTGAAGATATATTGGCATTACAAATGTTGGCCCATAGAAGTCCTTCCATTTTTACTCCAGGTTCTGCATGAAAGACAGGTCTACCTCAAACAGATACGTATTCATGTTGCCATGTACATACAACTGTCCATTCAAGATCATAATTGGAGGAAGGCAGTGTATTGTCATTGAAGATAGGCTACTGTAAAACGAGGAATGTTGGCATGCATTTTAATTTCGAGAATTTCGCGAGAGCATTCATGAAATTAAAAGGCACATGAAAGTTCTGGTCTACACTATATGCATTGAAGGTTAGAGGCAACTCACGAAAATTTCGTGCTGCGAAAAAGGCTATCGGCTCCAATTCGCGAAAATTTCATGCCGCGGAAATATCGTGTTTTACAGTACTTGTAGTCAGATGCAGAAGTTGCGCAAAAAACATACCCCAACCATTATACAGGCCAATCTAATGTGAACGGTGGAGACCTATTGATTCAGGAATGCATTGTAAGTATCAGGGATACCTTTCTTCCCATTGAAAGCCCGAATGGAAGACTTCTTTCAGCCTTGTCATCATTTGAGGAGTAAAAGGATGTAGAGTTGATCAATTTTTCTCTGTTTGAGCATTGCTTTACAACCTTCTGGCACTCACCAGATGATTTCAAGGGGGGGGGGGGGGAGGGTCATTAGTATTTGTTTAGATATTTTATCATAGTGAGTTGCAAAATTGCACAGGCCTGCATCATAATGTGATTGATGTTGCTTGACACCCGAACAGCATTAGGGCAGACAGGACCCCAAATCGACTTCCTGTCATTTAAATTAGATTAATGGATAACCCTTGGCGCTGGGCTACCAGGCTTGAGTCGCTAAATTGGAAACGTCATCAGATGATAGTGAACTTGAGCCAATATCCCTGCGTAAATTGCAAATGTAAATATGTGTCTCTGCACTTTTGTGTGTTAGGATACCGTACAGATGGCAGAGTTGAGTGACCATATCTTTTGAGAGAGATTCTCACCTACCGTATGCCCTAAAAATAATAACATTCAGTGACATTTTGTGCTCTGGAAGTTTGAAGTTGGGCAGCATTGATGTATGAGATGAAAGCTGGAGTACTTTGGAAGCTTACAGTGCCATATAAATTCTACCTGATGACATGGCAAGATGCTTTATTTAGTCAGGCCGATTTGATATCCACATTGTGTTGACATGTAAAGATCTGTAACTTACCATGTTGACTTAACATCTTTTAGTCAACATGGCAATATACAATGTATAATTATTATCTTGAATACCAAATTGACTTCTACAAAAACGCATGTCGACATGGCGACATACAGCATGTTGCCAAGTGGACTTTACATAAATTTCATATTGTCATGATGACATAAACTTCTTGCCAAGTCAACTTCCCAAAAAATTCAATCATTATGGATGCCACCACGTCAACATGATACTTTTTATGAAGTCAACTTGGCAAGATGATTTATATTGCCATGACAATATGAATTTTGTTAGAAGTTGACTTGGAAAGATAATACATACATACATACATACATACATACATACATACATACATACATACATTCAAATGCATACAATGTACACATGATACATTCAGAAGTTGCAATACCTTCTGGGGTCGTGTGCATTTGACAATAATTTGAATTGTAATTGTAATTGTAATTGTAATTTGGCTTTGCAATTACATTTCTTGATCTATGTGAAAATGGCCTCAGATAATTTGAATTGTAATTGTAATCACAATCGTAATTTGGCATTGCAATTACCTTGTACATTTCGTGATCTTTGTGAAAATGGCCTCAGCCTTTTCCTGTCACAGTCCCTATCCGTCCATGCAATCTTTTTTTTTTTTCCTTTTTTTTTTTCTTTTTTAACTATCTCAACCTTTCCCTCATCCACACCACCCCTTTTTTCTCGGGTTCCTCCATATTTTATCATTTTGTTGCTTCTGTCTGCCCATATCATCATCTCCTTGCTTTTGTCATCTCTGTACTTTAAACCCTTTTTTATCCATTCCTATCGCTCTGTAACACTCCCTCTGTATCCCTTCACGTTTCTCTTTCTTTTTTCAGCCTTCCTCATAATTCCTCATTCCTTCCTTTGTCACCCTGTTTCGTCCTCAGTCTCACATTAGCTATATTGACCTGTATTTTCTGTTATTCGTGTGACCGCTGATTTTGCTTGTGCACTATTTTGAATGAGTCACTGGTGGAGGAATTTAGCAAATGCTTTTTGTAGCTCGTTTGTAAAGAAAAAAAAAGAAAAATACATCAAAACGAGCTAGAAAACCAATACACTAACCTATGCTCTAAATCTTGACCTGTTCTTTATGAAGGCAACAATTACTATCTATCTACTGGTCAACTTTGCTGTTTCAGAGGTCTAATATATTCAAATTATCAGTACTTTTTCAGCCTTTAATATGGCAGAGCAAGACTTGTTTGTTTATTTTTCTTTTTGTCAAGGTAGGAACAGTTGGTGAAACAACAGTTTCTTATTTGACATTTGTCAACAAAATTTTCCAAGGCCAGTCCATCCATTGCATTGTGAATCTAATGAGGTGTGCACTACATTCTTACAGTGTGTTGTCATGTGTTTCTGTAAAAGCTTTCACTGCAAAAGACTTTTCTTTTGTGACTTTTGTCTATTTGGGTGTGCCTGCCCTTCAGTCTCTTCCAACCACTTGCCATGCACATGGTTACTATGGTTACATATTTTTATTTTTGTCATGTCATCTCCAACTCTTTCTCTCTCCCTCTCTTTCATCCTTACGTCCTCATATTGAATGCCAAGGCCCTTTCAGTGGGAGTAAGAGGATCGATGCGGTATAACCTCATTTGCAATCATGCAATACTGCAATACTAACAATGCTGCACATCCCATTTGATAAGAATGCAGTCGAGGCAGTCATTGGCAGCGGACATTTCTTTTCATGCATGGGTGTGGCTTGATGACATGAAACAATGTAGACCTGGTAGCAACAGGCTTTGGTGTCCCGAAATAATTGAAGTAGAATGGTGATAATAAGGATGGCGGCCTCTGAGGGAATTGTGGCCTCAGAAATGAAAATATTTATCATTCAGAGGAGAATCCTTCTCCTTTCTTCAATGTTTCAACTTTAATGGAATTGCTTTGATCCCAGGAGTACTGCCACTATCAAACGTTTTGTGTATACCTCTCCAACGAAGATGCAGAGACATAATAATAGTATGTGTTGTTTGTCCCAATGTTTGTCCATCCATGTGTGTGTGAGTGTGTGTGTGTGTGTGTGTATGTGTGTGTGTGTGTGTGTGTGTGTGTGTGTGTGTGTGTGTGTGTGCAATAACTATAAGAATGTCTGAGTTTCATCAAACTTACTTTGCAAAAGAAGAAGAGATAACATTGAATTGATTTATTTGAGGAGTAATTCAGTGGATTTCAGAGCTTCTTTAGGTCAGGACCAACTAACTGATATTTTGCTTTTTAAGTAATTCAGTGGATTTCAGAGCTTCTTTAGGTCAGGACCAACTAACTGATATTTTGCTTTTTAGACATAACCAGAGCAATATTTGATGCTATTGTATATCTTAAAATGTGCTACCTAATGGTAGAGGATTAATTGCAAATATTTGCTGTTATGAGATGATTAGAGGTCCTGTTAAAAAAGAAGTCAATGACTGATATCCCCTGTATTTTGAAAAATAGATTTAAATATCAAAGGTAATTCACTCATATGTTGAGATTTTCAAGCAAAAGCCATAGATTGTACAGTAAGAATTTGCAGCATATCACTGTTCAAAGCAACAGTTTGAAAAATACAGTATTTGATTTCTTTGATTGTATTTTGGTGCCTGGATCTTACATTTGGTATAGAAAAAAAAATGAAGAAAGCAGTTAATGGCTTTTCTGTGCATGCATGGAAGAACGAACATACTTTGACAAATGATGACAAATTAGTGTATCCTTACCATAATATGAATTGCAGCTGGTCACCAAGATTAAAAAAAAAAAAAAATGTCCACTAGCAGTGATGGGCATGCCAGATTTATGTCAAATGTTCAGATCATGTGATATCCATTCATAGAATTTGCTAGAAAGATTTCAGTTCAATTTGATTCTGCGTAAGGAGAAAGTCAGTACCCTAAAATTTCTTCACTGCATGTAATAAACACATTAATATGATTTTTAAACACTTATTTCAGTATCCAGTACTGGATATACTTTTTTTAAAGGGGGATTAATCCTGATTATGGGAATTAAGGGAGTGCAGCAATATTAGTAGAATGCTTAAGCAATACTAGTATTTGAGGAAAATCAAGCAATCCATTCAAATCAGTCACTTCGAAAAATCAGTTCAATCACTGGCTGAAAAGACTACAGTATTTTTGTAACTTCATCCGTGGATGACCTATTGAAAATATACAATTGCTGTATATTCAAAATTCTAGTGAAGTGAATTTACAGTAAGTTAAATGCAGGTTCTTCTAAAGCAAGTTAGTGAACAGAAGTTTATTTCTCAATAAATCAGTACAGCACTGATAAGCACTTTAGAATTGTGAAACATAAATGTACAATTATTTGACGACATAACATTAGCTCCCAACTCACCAGCCTGCAATTTGACTGCAACCTGCAGTAACAGCACGTAATGTTTACTCAAGAATTATCTACGGTTCTGCTCCATTTTTATGATGTTTCAAGGAGGAAGTAAGCTTCAGAAGATGTTTGCCACTGTTATTATGTGGACAAGAGAGTTATTAAGGGGGGTTGAAAGACAGCTCTGCCTCTTTTTTTCCAGCTCCTACACACAAGGAGTGTGCTAGCTGATTGACTCCCAGAAACTGGTGCAAACATTAATTACAATTTCTGTTTGCATTCAAGTGCACAACTTATTTCTTCCCTTAAAGCCCATACATAGCTGGTAGAAACAACCACTGAAAATACAGCTGTGTGGCTAAACTCTTATTTCAAAATAGATAATCATCTATTCAGATGAATAAGATGTAGATGGAGGACACAATGTTTGCCAATCTGATTACCAGTGGAAACAGCTGTATACGACAATATCCAACAGCAACAAGAACAAGAAAGGTGACAGACAACCACAACAACTACAAAGTCAGACAACAACAGAAACAAAGTCTGAGAGATGTACTGCATAGTCCTATTGCATACCCATATGGTATGGCTGGTGTGCTGCATATGTTCACACTGTTGTTGAGTTTTGCTGACCTGTAAACAATGATAGTGAAAATCTTCATTATGAGCAATGCAAAGTATGTTTGTTTTTATTGTTTTTTCTCTCTGCTTTGCCATCATCCAAATTCTACTGGGCCTTTAATTGTGCAATGATTTTTATCTCTGTCATAAAAGAAAGGAAGAAAGAAAAACAAGTACTGACTTTAATTGCCACATGTATAGGAAGGGGAAGGAGGAGGAAATGTTTACAGTAGCAAAGGTTGATATTCAGATGTGTGCAGAAATGAATCCACACTCAAGGGGCTGAGATGAATTAGCGCTTTCCTCTTTCCTTGTGAGACACGCAAAGTTCCATGGTTGATGATAATGTTGTCGAACCACATCAGTGCTGCCGTGTTATTTGTGTTCTGTCTTCAGACACTGTCTTCAGACAAGAATTTTACCAGATTTGCAAATTTATGTGAGGAAGAATAAATAAAACATCCCCCTCTTTGTCCTGAATCTTCCCATGCTGTATAAAGAATATATTCTACCATTTTTTAGCTGCCGCTATATAAAATCTATCAAAATTTTGTTAAGAAAGAAAATGAATACTATATTTCCGACTTTCCTGTAGACACCATGATTTTATCCAGAAAACAAATTGGTAAAAAAAAACATACATTTGTGGTCATATCGTGTGCTATGAAAAGGTAGTCTTCTGACAAATAATGTCATAGTGACTGTCACACAACCATTCCGATTATCATGTCTTTGTGTATCACGTTGTTGGCATTTGTTCTATCTCATTTTTATGATGCTAATGATGACAATAATAACTATAATGAAAATAATCATAACTATTGCTGCTGTCAGTATTGTTTTTATTATACCTCCACCCACACATAGTTTCAACTGTTGTAATATAATGATGATGGTGATAATGATAATGATAATAATAAATGAAATCAGCAGCACCACCACCACCAACAATAATAATAACCAAATTTTTAAACACAAAAACTCTCAATATGTATTCTAGTGCACTGCAAGAGCTTTGGATGTAATGGATGTTACAACTACAAATATCTTGGCATACATGTCTCACATGTTGTCATTCCACTCTTGCTTTTACCTGTACACGTGTATTTTGTCTTTTATAGAAAAGAAACTTCCTCTTTGAAATTATTATCTTCACTTCTTCATTAATCCATGAAAAAAAAAATGGAGGAGTTATTCAAGCACATGACTACAGAAGACACATATGTTTCCAAAGTTTGAGTGATCAAGTGCAGTATCAATAAACAGCACATTCTAGATTCCCATTGTCAATGGATTCAACCCTTTTCGTGTAAAATTATAGTCTCCCCTTTGGCTGCAACTGGGACCCACCATTGGTGTACAGGCTTCTTTGGAGAGCGCCACCTCTTGGCAAGAGTACAGTTAACATGTTGGTTTATTTTATGTGTACAAAGAAGAGCCATGATTGCAACTCAAAATAAAACATGCCAGTGGCTTAGAACAACTCATGACTCATGTGCCTTGGTGCAATGAGTCCTTGTACTTTGCCATATCTGAATATTTTCATTGTTATTTTGATCAGAAACTAGTTTATGTTCAAATTTTATTTCACACTAAGGGATAACAAAATCAAGTCCAGCACTCTCATACACCATTTTAATGACAGTACACATTTCAAGTGCGGTGTGTTTGCACGTGAAGTTTTGCTGTTTATGAATAATTGTGCATAATATTTCTTATTAGTTTTTTATCACTTCAAATGAACCATTTTAAGTGTGGGAATTAATGAAATAGGAGGGAGAATACAGTTTCCCCTCCACATTTATAGAAGTAAAAGAAAATGCTTGTCTTCCTTCATTAGATCTGCTTTGATTGTCTCCTTGCATTTCCCCACCTACATTCACAATGGTGAAAAATTATATCTGCCTCAATGAACCTCATCCTGTACTGCAAATAAAAAGTTTGAGATGCACTGTTGTTCCTGTTATTGAAAGGACCATTTTCACACCCAAATTTATAACGCCTGAAAGAAAAACAGAATTAAGACAAGAGTTGCACTGTCCATTGATCAAGAATGTTGCTATTGCATTCATCCATGTGTTGACAATTCATAATTTTGAATCCTTCATGGAACCTACTTTTGATTCTCTTTCTGTTCTCCTCTATTTTTCTCTCTCTCTTTCTTCATCCAGGTGAGTTTGCATTTAACCAGTTTTGAATGCACCTGATGTGTGATGTTCATGGTAAGTCAAATATTAGTTTACCAATTTGAAAACTTTTTTTTTTTTGCAAAATAATAAACACTACCCCTCCCCCCCAAAAAAAACAAACAAACAACACACAAAACAAAACAAAAAGTGGCTTAGAATGGAGAGAATCTTAGGAGTACAATGAATTTCTTTTTTTTTTTATTACTATGTTTATCACTTGTAGCAAAGTTGCTGCAAACAGTGATTACATTTGTACCAGGTGTCATGCTCTTGGAGTCAGACTTCCATTCTCTGTGCCTTTGTGTGGAAGGAAACTCATTCAATAATCAGTCCTTCACTCCCATGCACTCAATGGTAAGCACATGACGAAACTCATATGGCGCCCTCTATAGCCAGCTTATGAATATTGGGAAGTGCACACAAACGATGCAGATTGGAAGTCACACGCAATCTGGATTTTCACTTTAGTTGTTTGTTGTTCTTGTTTATTGTAATATTTTGCTCTTGTTTTGAATTAGTATGGTTGCCCCCCCCCCCCCCAACAGAAATTGGCAATAGAATTGATACAGATACTTTAAAAAGCAACCTTTCATGAAAACAGGCACTCCTTTTGTTTTGTTTTGTTTTTTTTTTTTCGTTGTGTGCACTTTGCTGGAACAAATAACCAGAAGGTTGACTAGGTAAAGGGTGTTAATGTCATATTACTCACTGGGTTGACAAGACCTTATATCTCAAATATTGGTGAAATCACCCTTTTGGCTTAATTATCAGAGAATCAGTCAATTGATGTCCTATCCATATCAAAGCTGTCTTACCCGAAAAATGAAGCCAGCACGGCATGTCAAAGGAAAGGCAATCCTATTTGTTATAGTTATTCGGCTGCCATGTTTTTTTTTCACTCTCCTCAGCATATGGCATTTTTTAGATACAAGGTTTTGTTACCCCAGCAGCGATATGCTCAATGACATAAGCCCAAGTTACATTTTGGGCTCTCTTGCTAGCATGTGTACAGGAACTCAAACATGTTCAAGCACAGCAATGAAAGAAGTAATAATCATGTTAAAGTTTTGTATCAGATGATTTGTATGAACCTGCTTTATTCATCCATTGAGTACATTATGGAAAGGAATTAATCATTCACTGAACAAGACCTGTAAAACAAAATCTGAAAACAAGTAACATTCTGTGTTTTGATCTTTCTTCATTTATGTAATTACATGTACAAAGACCTTGACATATTTTTTTTTTTTTTTTTTGTAGAATATATTACTGTCTAAAAGACAGAAACCGAACTAAGATTAAAAAATCGAGCTCTTTGTATAAGTTCACTGTGCAGAACATGCTGTTTGTATCATTGATAAAAGGAATGAATTCAAATGTTTTCTGGGAATATAGCTGCCAGACAATTTAGCCTGTTGAGGACGAGTCCCGAGAATACTCAAGTCAGGTGTCTATGGGAAATGCATGTTATAACAAAAACAGTCTGTCCTCAACAGGGATTTACACCAAACTTACATGTATATGAATTCAATGAACACAGAAACATTAGTAGAACATTTCAATGACATTTGAGGAAAATTAAGCAATCTAGAGGTAAGGTATGTTTATCTGAAATGTCTTTGGTAAAATCCATAATGATGATAGTGATGATGATCCACAGCATTTTTTAGTGCCATATATCTGTTGTAGAAACATTCAAAGGCACGGACTCCTCCAAGAGAGTTTTTAGCAATTGAATGCCTGGTGAAAAATACAATCCTCCTCAGATAAGAAGACACATGAGTTTGTGTTTTTTGACATTTTACATGAAAAATAAACCAGTAACAAAAAGCAAAAAAAAAAAAAAAAACAAGCAAACATATAAGGACTCTTTGCCAGCATTCAAGGATAATGTATCATTCTTCCTGCTTTCTGAAAGATATACTATTAAAGTCACATGGCCTTTCCTTATGCTAAAAAAATGAAACCTTCTAGAATTCTCTTCATATTTTGTGTGTTGTGTTCCAATATTGTGAGATTGTGAACTCTTGAACTTTTCCGAGCCAGCAGCGACAGGAAATGGATTTAACACAGACTTTAAAACTTCATAACTTGTGAATGGATATTCTGATTTTCCTGATGTGTTGTACTAAAATGTTTCTGCTTTGACTGAGTCATATACATTTGGGGTAACTTTTCTGTGACGACAAGAGAAAATGATAGTAGATTGACATCGGATGCATTTGATACGATAGCCAGATATCATTGGAAAATATCAGGAAGCTGATACACAATGCACACAACACAAAACAAATCAATTCTCAGTGAACACCATTGCTGACTTCCCACTCATGTTTCGATCGGTGCAAACTGCTGACCACTTTGTATTCGCCTGCAGAAATATCAACGTAAGGTTCCTGCAAACAAAATCTCAATTAAGACTGATGTGACCCGCTACAACAAAATGGTCCTAAAGTCGCGCACGGTCGAAGCCGTCAAAATTGAGTTTGAAGTCAGAGCATCAAAATTGGTCAAAACTTACAATTTTCTGAATTTGACATATTATTAGAGTCTGACATGTCTTCTATCATCTGTCGAAATTTTGAAGCAAAATGATGAAAGGAAAGACCAAAAAATAGCGTTTTTCTGTGCCATGTTTTTTTTGGCGTTTCAACTACGCAGAAACTGGTTCGAACATTTGGAGTGAGCGCCACACATCGGCTCCGCCCCTAACAACGACCAGAGTGATCTCATTGGTCAGTTTGCTGCTTGCCGCTAACCGAAGTGTGAAGCTCGCACACTGCCAAGTCAACTGGTGCGTGCTGGCGGGGTGCGCTATGCCCAGCCGCTTCTCCTGCCATCCTGGTCACTGATTGGTCGGTGAGGAGACCGGCGGCGCTGTGTTTGAATAAGCATTTCGGGGGTTGCTAGGGCTTACCTTCTATTGTTCGGAGGTGAAAACTGACTTGCGTGTGTTTTGATCGTGATTGCGTCGCAAGGAGAACTTTTACGGCGCTTTTCTCGAAACAGTGATTTCCCAGATGTATCGACATGCTCTCTTTTAAACATCGATATCTCCGCAGCCGATTATTTTTATATTATGTGTTATGTATCAATTTAAAGCAGAAAGATTATGGATTTGTATCATGCAATTTTCAAATAATCGACCTTGCCCGACTTTAGGATCATTTTGTTGTAGCGGGTCACTGATCTTATTACAAGGAATCTGTTGAACAGTCTGGATATGTCAGAGTTCTATCAGAATGCCACAGGCATGAAAGTCATAGAATATTCTCAATAAATTTAGTTTATCCCAATGAACAGATATTGAAAGTTACTGTCTTTAACTACAGACAGCAGGATGTCTTTGTGAAGTTCTCTTCACAGATTTGACTCAGCAGTGATCATATTAAAGACAGTGGGTGAATGTCTGTCCTTGGCTTGCTAAACAGGAAGGAAGTGTTGGTTTCCTTGAGAGCAGTCTGACTACGGTGGCTCCTCTCCCGTGCTGATGAAATTTTTTGACGAATTGGAGATATTCAAATTCATTAAATTTTTCCGTCCAGATGTTTTTATTGCAACTGAAACACTGATCAACTCAGTGCTTATTTACACCGATGTAGGGCAATTTGTTAATCAGTTGCAAATTGGAGATACTTTGGCAAATAAATAAAGTTGATTATAGGTACGTGAGATGCACTTGAATTAAAGAAAAATAAACCATCGTTTTTGTGCTTCTTGTTTAAACTTTAAGTATTAAAGAGAAAAGCCTTAGCATTTCACGTAGTGATGTCACTCCTGGCAGAGGATTGCCTGGCAAGCTTCTTTAGGCATCTCGAGGGCTTGGGTATCGCTGAATATTGACAGTGCAGCATGCACCGAAAGACCACTCGGAAGTGGGGATGCTTTGCGGCATAGAGGATGGGGTTGATGGTAGAGGGCAGGAGGAAGAGCATGGCTATGTAGATCCCAGCGACCTGATTTGTGGGATAGAGCAGGATGCATGAGTAGGGGAGCACGCAGGCAAAGAAGACGAGCATGACGCATCCCAGATTCTTGGTGATCTCCAGCTGCCGCTTGTTGAGTCCAGTGAAGAGAAAGGGGGTGGGCTGCAGCGTTGGTTGTGGTGCGTGGTTGGCATGGTGATTGGCGTTGGGGTGGCCATTCTGGAAGCGGGTATGCATATCCTTGAGATGTCTGCGTACGAAGCGATAGATGGCGGTGTAGCAGCAGATGATGATAAGCGTGGATGTGAAGAAAGCCACGGCGGCAATGCTCTGTAGGACCATGGCGGATCTCCTGGTTGTATCCCACAGGCACACCTTATACTTTGTGCTGTATCCCAGACTGTTGATGCCTGGTCCCACTATCATGGCGAGTGGGAAGAGAAAAGTGAACGCCACCATTATACCAGTCCTCACGGGAGTGTAGATCTGCTGGTAGATCTCCTTAGGCTTTGTGATGAGGAGGTAGCGGTTGATGCTGATCATAGCCAGAGTGAGCACACTTCCCGACTGGGTGACGACGGCCATGCCAGCCACTATGCTGCATATCCCCAATGGCAGCGGCCAACCCTCAGTTGCTCGAACAGCCACCGCTTGGAAAGGCAGAGCGAAGCAGGTGAAGAAGTCGAACACGCTCAGGTCCACCACAAAGGCGTTGGTCACAGTGTGGAGCTTCTGTGACAGAGATACGGCCACAGCAACAAGGATGTTTCCCAGCATGCCCACTGCAGCAATGATCATGTAGAGGATGGAAATGATGTTGATATGTATTGGGTCATCAAACACTGAGGAGACATCATGCTGTGGGTCTGTGGCTGCTGTCGTCCAGTTTGCTGTCTCCATCTTCTATGTTTTAATCTGTGGACAAAATAAAGATGAAATTAAAACTAATGAGACAGAAGGAATAAAGTTATCAAGTGTTTATCCATCTGTACATAAGCAACACAGGTTAATTTGCGTGTCTTCAATAAACAAAACAAAACAAAACAAAAACAAAACAAAAAAGACAAAAGATTGCAATCATGCCCTGCCCAGATCAGCATCATGGAGTAAAGATTAAGATGTCAAAGGTCAAGAGTGAATGACTTTACATAAATATGTCATATCTTAACACTTGTCTCATTAGCTGTTGGCAGGATTTCAGTTTTTCAGCTTTTGAATCACCCACAAATGGCAAAATGAAATTTTCCCTCTGAACCCTTTGCATCTGGCTTAGCTCTCAAGACCATGTGATGTATGCTGATTCTAATAAATCAGGGGGAAAAATAGACTTCAGTAGCCAAGCAAAGGCACATTAACTTTATTCATCCAAGTCCCTGCACATTATCGAGACCAGTGCTGAATGTTATGTTACAGTGAGTTTGTTCTGTTAAACCCATGTTCTCATTCATCTGAATCCTGAGTGAATGATGATGACTGTACTCAGTAATTCAACAATATGATTATTGCAGTTAATCACTGAAACATAAATTTCCAAACTTGCCATGTGTAATTGGATAATTGTATGTCTGTGCCTGCATTTTCATCAGAATGCACAGCCATCAAGTTCTATGTCATTATAGTAACTGGCAGACAGCTTATAGTATTAGAGTGAGTCTCAAGGCAGGAAGTTATAATAGGTGTATCATTATACTCCCACCCACACATAGTGTGTAGGGGGGTATATAGGAGTCACTCTGAGGTCGGGTGGCCGGTCGGTCGGGCGGTCAGTCGGTCGGGCAGTCGGTCGGTCGGTCCGTTGCAAAATCGTGTGGATCGAACTCCTCTCTCATTTTTTGAGCAATTCACCCCAAATTTGGCATGTGTGACCACGATCAAAGGTAGATGTGCAAGACACCTTTTTTGTTAGTATCGTAGAATACGTTGCCATGGTAACGGCATATTTTCATAAAAACTTGTGGATCGAACTACTCTCTCATTTTTTGAGCAATTAATCCCAAATTTGGCATATGTGACCACTGTCAAAGGAAGATGTGCAAGACACCTTTTTCGTCAGTATTACATAATGCATTGCCATGGCAACAGCAATTTAAAAAAAAAATCTTGTGAAATGTTGTGGATCGAACTACTCTCTCATTTTTTGAGCAATTAACCCCAAATTTGGCATGTGAGACCACTATTAAATAAAGATGTGTGTGATACCTTTTTTGTTGCCATGGCAACTGCAAATTTTAAATCTTACAAAATGATGCTCTTTGAGCACTTGGCTTGAAATTTGGTACATGTGACTACTAAAGTACATAGATGTGCAAACTTAACCTTTCATCATTGTTGAACAAAGTGTTGCCGTGGTAACAGCATTTTTTCACTAAGAAGAACACAAAAATATTTGGGATACAGTTAACTCCCTCAGTCTTTGACCATATGGCTTGAAATTTGGCACATGTGACGGCTATGGTACATAGATGTGCAAACTTAATCTTTCATCATTGTTGAACAATGTGTTGCCATGGTAACAGCATATTTTGATTGAAAATCATACAAAAATACTATGGATTCAGTTAACTCCGTCATTCTTTGAGCACTTGGCTTGAAATTTGGCACATGTGACCGTTATAGCACGAGCATGTGCAAACTTCATCTTTTGTCATTGTTGAACAATGTGTTGCCATGGTAACAGTATATTTTGAATGAAAATCGTACAAAATTGTGGTTCAGCAAACTCTTTCAGTTTTTGAGTGTTTGGCTTCAAATTTGGCACATGTGATCACGGTATAACCTAGATGTGCAAAATTTATCTTTCATTGTTGTTGAAAATGTGTTGTCATGGTAACTGCATATTTTGAATGAAAATTATGCAATGATATGAATTCAGCTAACTCCCTCAGCTTTTGACTTGAAATTTGGCACATGTGACAGCTGTGATATGTAGTTGTGCAAACTTCATTTTTTGTTTTGTCAAACATGTGTTACCATGGTAAAGACATTTTTTCAATGAAAATCGTAGAAATTGCCAATCTACTTATCTTACTCCGTCAGATTTTGAGCACTTGACTTGAGTATGGCACATGTGACTATCAGTGAGCAAAATAGACATTTGTTCAATGGTGAACAATACATTGCCATGGTTTCCATTTTTTTTTCTTTAATAAAAAGCATACAAAGTTATTGCTGGTTGAACTAACTCACTCAGTGTTAGGTGGGGGTATTAATCACATTGAGTGATAGTTCTAGTTTAATCTGTACACCATCTGCACTGTTGATCTACTGATCTAATGATGGACAGTGTAATTATGTTGAACTCATTTTTTGATGGGTCATTAGCAGGTAGATATTCAGATATTACAGCATCACTATGGCTGTATTGACCATTTATTAAGGTAAAAAACTTGATTCACCTTTTTGTGTATTTTATGATCCATTGACCCTGTCACAGGGGACTTTCCTCTGAATGTGGGGAATGAAAGTCCTCCCTGCGACTGAGATCTTTTCTATATGGTCAAAGGTTGACTTTCTCCAAATGCAGCAGATTGTTAGCAGACCATTCATTCAGTCAACTCCGTTTGACTTGTGCAACTCGTGTGCCTCGAAATAAGTAGCCAATCACACAGTATTCGTACAGTATAACAATCAATGAATCGATATTTATTATGCTGGTCTCAAAGTTGTGATGGTTTACAATAATACCGTAGTACAAACTTGAGTACAGATTTCCAATTTGACTTGATCTTGAGCTTGGTTGCTCTGCTCGGTTGTTAATTCTAGAAGCCCCCCTGCTTGGTTGCTCTAGGCTGTCGAGGATGCCCTGCCTGAAGTAGCGGGTCGTCTCCCCTTTCTGGTCGTTTCGTTGGCTCCCCAACTTCGGTCCTTGTCTGAACCTAAACTTTTGGTCCTCTCTGGAACCCCAAACTGTGGCTCTCTCTGGAACCCTAAACACCCTGTTAATTCAATAGCATAAAACTTCCCTTATAATTTGTGGTCTTTTGTTATTCCTGATTCTATTCATATACAACTCTAACAAAACACATTTATACTTCCATCCTGTTTACCACAAATAATTTTCATACTAATGTTTCACAATGTATCTTTATCTTTCAACATTGAGTAAGAGATGATTAATCAGCCCATTAAAATCTAAGCATCGTTCTGGGTTCTATTTTTTCCACAATGCAATTAAAATTCAGTTTGACATACAAACTTCACAAATACAATACTATATCGGGAATTACATAAAAACTTACAAGGCACAAACAGCTTTCAATAAGATGGTCATGTACTTACAACAGTTGTTGGTGTTTAAACTCGAATCCTCCTAGATTCTCTTCTGGACGGTCAGGCTGTCCAAGCCAAAATGCAACAATCCCTGAATCACACTGATTCCAATTAACACTCTGCTACTCTCTAGCTTCGCAATCTCGAAGTAACGTAGCCTGGTCCTGAGTGTTCCGCAAATTATATGGCATCTGAATTTTGTGCCTAAACATTACATATTTATACATTTGTTGGACCATAGGTCTCCATGTAAAATAACTTAAATGAAGTGACTTCCTAGAAAGTTTTTACAGAAGTCCTGCCCCCTTTTCTTATTGGCTGGAGTTTTCTGCCCGTCAAAACTTTCTTGAGTATCTCATTTTGCATTGGTCTAGCCTCTGCTTGACGTCATCACTTCCTGTCCACGGACACCCAAAATTGTTTGAAATGGTCCTGTTTTGACCTAGCTATAAACTTGTGTTTGACGTCGTGAATGACGTCCCCATTCCAGATAGTATGAGGCATACTATCAGGGATACCCTTTCCTCGTATCTCAAGGTCACATAGGGTCTACTCGCCCTAAAAACATTCAATTCCAAAACACTGTCTTTAACTTTCCTTGTGCATTGCAAAATCTCCTTATATGGTTATGTTGATGCACGCTTTTGTCTTCAAAGCTGCACTTCTTTTGTAACCACTGCGATAACATCAATTTCTTACATGATCTACAAGATGAACATTAATAAAATGAGACAATTTATTATGTGACAAATACAAAATATGTCATATCATGACAGACCCCACACCTTTCTGGCAACAGCAATGTTTTCTTAACATTTCTTCTAAACTTAAACTTGTTTCTTCTAAACATAAATTTCCAAACTTGCCATGTGTAATTGGATGATTGTATGTCTGTGCCTGCATTTCATCAGAATGCACATCCATCAAGTTCTATGTCATTATAGTAACTGGCAGACAGCTTATAGTATTAGAGTGAGTCTCAAGGCAGGAAGTTATAATAGGTGTATTATTTAATCTGTACACCATCAGCACTGTTGATCTACTGATTAGCTTCACATGGACAGTATAATGATGTTAAACTCATTTTTTTGACGGGTCATTGGCAGGTAGATATTTACAGATATTACAACATCACTATGGCTGTATTGACCATTTATTAAGGTAAAAAACTTGATTCACCTTTTTGTGTATTTTATGATCCATTGACCCCACCCCTTTCTTGCAACAACAATGTTTTCTTGTAATAGATATTCCATAAATTCATGGACTCAAGTCTTCTGTTATAAATAAACTGCTCCTTTGGAAATTTGAGGAGTGTTGACAGATTTGTTTGTATTTTCCTGGGATGTCTTACAGATTGTTTATGTGTTGGAGAATAAGGAACTTGCCATGATTGGAATACTGTATACGCCGAATATTTCACGAGGTTTTTATTTTAGCGAATTTCGCAAGTCAGGTGCTATTCACGAAATTAAAGACACATGAAAAAATTGACTCTGATCCCAATGTGGATGAGACGTACGTATGTACATTTTCCGTTCAGTACAGGACTCCACGATCGCGAATTTAACCACTCACGAAATCCTTGGGAATTCCTGATTCGCGAAAATTTAGACTTGCGAAATATATGGCGTATACAGTATAATGGGAATCTCCACTGTTGCTTGGTTACTTTTCCCCTTCACTCATGATTATGAACACCATAGACAGGGCTCGACACTAACGGTGGCCCGGTGGCCCGGGGCCACCAGAAATGAAAGTCCGGCCACCAAATTTCAAAAAAGGGCAAATTTGGTGGCCCGCCTCGGGCCACCAAAATTTTTTGAAAAGTTTGTCAATAGATTCGTAACTTTTTGCTCCGGAAATTAGCAGTTAAATTTGTTTAAAGGATGGATGAAAAGAACTGCATGAGTGCCAGAGAGTGAGTGTTGCAAGTTTGTTGAAGTTTATTTATGAGTAGATAATAATGTCCAACTTCTAATTCTTAATATCATAAAACTTAAATATATGACTCATTAAAAAAAAAAGGACTTCTAATGTTTTTTATTGTTTTTTTTTTCGGGACACCAAATTTTTCTCTCGGGCCACCAAAAATTTGAAATTTAGGATTTTGGTGGCCCCATCGGGCCACCAAACAAAAAAGTTAGTGTCGAGCCATGCCATAGATGACAAGAATTTGTATAAGTGATATCACCACCAATTAATTGAATTCATGTCATAATATGCAATCAGATTTATTGAGGAATAACTAATACATGAAATCATTGTTAGGCAAAAAGAAGAGAGTACCAAATTAAGCATTTCTATGTGCCTTTCTGAGCAAGTGCTAATCCTATAGTGAAAAAAAAAATACATGTAAGAGCTGCAAGAGATTTTGTTAGAGGGGAATAAAATGTGTAAGATGTAGAAGTGATTTATCTGAAGTGCAGTCCTTCTTACTTTTGTATCCTTGAAATCCATTGCTGTCAGTTAGTTTCTCATTTCTGGATTAGAGTGGATGGGGAGCTAATCAACACTGCACATCTCACAGTCAAATTTGCTATAATGTCCCCTGCCTCCCCATTCCTTGGCTTGGCCTAATTTACCTACACATACATCCCTTTACTTCCACATACATCCCTTTACCTCCAGTGATGGGTAATAATCTGAATAAGCTGATCATGTCAGTTTATTCCTTTTTCACCTCCACCCCTCTCTCTCTCTCTCCCTCTGTGTCTTTTACCCTAACTACAGCCCAATATTTGAGCCACAGTGATCCATTTCAATAGGGAGTTCAGAAAACAGGTCAGGTGTCCTCTTATTCTACCTGCATGCCTGCTTGGAAATCTTAAATAACTGTGAATGTCTCCCGTCACTCTAACCGATTTTCCGCATATCAATTGCACATACCGTTTTAATTCAACTCTTCAGGAAATCTACAAGTGCGAAAAATTACACTGCCTTACACTCAGTATTGTGGTTGGGCATTAGTACTGTGTCATATTGCTTGACCCAATACTAGTAATTAATTGATTTCAATTAAGTTGTCATACATGACCATTATGGAAGCAATGAATGCTCATTAGCAAGCAATTAAAGGGATGGTATAGTTTTGGTTGAGATGGGGCTTCAGGTTCCAACTTTTTGGGGAGATGATATGAAACCTCTAATGAAATACAAAAGAGCAAGTAATTCTAAGAGGGATTCAAAGTTTATTTGATGAAAATTGGTTTTGAAGTGGCTGAGATATCATTGAAAACCACAATTTACTAGGATTGCTGTGTTTTACTTTGTAACATTTTATAAGTGTTTTTTTTTACGAGCTCGCAAAAAGTTAAAAGCTCAATCCTCCCCTCAACCAATACTACATTTACAATCTTTTTAACCCACTGAGGACGAGTCCCGAGTATACTCGGACAGGTGTCTATGGGAAATGCGTGTTGTAGCACGGACTGACAGCTTTCAGTCTCCTCCAAAGAGCTAGTCAATGAGAGTTAAGTGTCTTTCTATGGCCACACCCACTGCAGACATGTGACTCGAACCACAGTCCATGGTCTCATACACGGAGCCATGAAAATAATACATAATAACAATAATAATACAATCTTCTTTATCCAGGGTAGCCTCTGTTGCCACTGCTCTACCAGAGGGCCCTGCCATAATTATTACCCTAGCATTCTAGGTACTCATTTATACACCTGGGTCGAGAAGGACATAGTGGGTCAAAACATCTTATCCAAGGACATAGCACTGAGTAGGAATCGAACTCACGTCTTCCAATTGGGAGTCGGGAGTCTTATATACTATGCCACAACACTCCACGTCGATAACTTCTGGGTAGGCTAAAAGCTGTATTTCAAATTTGTTCCAGTATGCAAATACATTTTGCCAAAGCTGAAAAGGCTCAAACTGCTAAACCGTCTCTCACTAGTGGTTTGAAGACACCCACTGGACTGGATTGTTTGTTCTGGATTGGAGATTATTTTGAAATGGTTTGAAGCAGTGTAAGAAGTGGGCTTCAGTCAAGTGTGAATGGGGTTGACTGTCTCTATTTCCCTGCCTCCATCTCCTCTATCTCTCATGACTTCCTTTGTTTGCTCAGTAAGTATTATCAGGGACCACGGAGCAATGAAACTCACATCTAGGTTGATTACTCGACCCGAGGGTTGAACCAAAAATGCCTTTCTCCCTCGGTCTGACTTCTTCATTAGCAGTGACAAACATCAATGTGTTTGATGATGAGCGGAAATGGCAGCTCTGCTCGCCTTGAGAGCAAGATTGATGGGCATCATCACAAGATATATCGAGAAGCTGCCCATCTTCAAATGGTATGCAGATGATTTATTTACCTTTTGAAAACTCCTGAAACTACTGAAAAATTAGGCCATAAACTGTCAGTAATTGCTTTCTGGGAATGTCTAAATTGACAGTAGGTACAGAAAAAAAAAAAACAACTCTCCAAGGTATTAAAAAGACAGACTTTCAAGATTTGAGTTTGTCAACCCAAAAGACAGATTTTGGTCCATTACGAAGAATCCTAATCTGCTATGTTTTGTGAGTTTAAGTTGGGTGGTCACAAGTAATGATGATGGTGATTATAATAATGACAATAGTAATAAAATGTTACAATGACAGTGACAGTAATAACAATCAAAATGATAAATGTGTGAATAAAGTAGTAGTATTGTGAATATTGATTTCAGCATGAAGAGCTTGTAAACATTAGTAATGAGTGCAAAAATGAAGATAACCATACTTGAAGATCATGATTAGTAGTGATATTGATGCTATCATTATCAACATTTTGTTGTCTTAACATAGAACTCCTGTAAATTTTTGTCTACAAATATGCTGAAACTATTATTTTCATGGAATTTTAAAGACCAAGTGACTTCAACATGTCCTCTTTTGTAAATAATACAAAATTTAGAGATGGACAATATCCGCCCCTACTCTACTTTGACCTCCATGCCACCTACATACAAATATCACAATTTGATTTAAAAAACATTGTAAAATTGTTATGATTTCGTAACTCTCTCCTCTTGTCAGTTTGATTTTAATGAAATTGGTGATTTTTTTATTATTGCACTTCCAGTAATAGCATATAAAAACAACAATTAATGGGGGTGGGGAATTAAGCAATAAAAATTGTGTGGTTTGTTGACAAAGAGCAGTGTTTAGTACCACTATTAGATGAGAGATTAAAGGAGAAGTCCGGACGATTTTGAATAAATTTCACCATAATCTACATAAATCAAGGACCATAATGACTAATTTTCATTGAAAAATACCTTCCCAACTCGTCACAATCGATTTTTTAGCATCACTAATTTTGAATCGTAACTGTTCAATTTCTGTACGCCGGCAAGAAAGATCACGTGACGGCGTGATGTATTAGCATCACATTGCTTTTTGTTTGGAGCGTCAGCTGGCTCGGGGAGCCCTGCTTGAGCAATGGTGACACGGGCTGAGCAAGCGGTAGCGTTCCGCGTGGGTCCGGCCACGCAGCGGATGCACGTGGCATGATCTACTGCTTCACCTCGAAAATGCCGATGTGTGAACGTTTGGGTGTTCTAATAAACCGGGCGATGGCCAGAAGAAGAGTTTTTTTTGCCATTCCGAACCCAGAAAATGAGCGGGAAAGGTGTGCAAGATGGCTCTCCAATATTTTAATTGACAAGTTTGTCGTCAAAACTGGCCATCAATAATTCAGTGTAGCTCTCCAAGGTTCCTCTCGACCGAGTCACATTAAGTCATCAATTTGAACAGAAAAGGACTATTGGCAGAACCAAACGTTGCCCAAAGCCTGTTGTCAATACTTTACTGTCAATACTTTGCTGTTAAGTCTTCAAATTGACGAAATATTTCGATTTTAAGTTGATATTTATCCGCGATGCTACCCGATCATGATCCTGAATACTACAGTACGCAGTCCCATTACGCTATGTGTATGGGGCTGCTGGTTGCAGTTACCGGCGGTGGTACTATGATGAAGCTGGCGCTGGCGTTTCTTCCGCGGTTCAAGTTATACTGTCGTAATTGACCACCGTCAGAAATACTCAACAGTCTCGGACAGGAAGAGAGGCAATAATTCTGAAATTGACGGACTGATTTCAGATTGTTTACACTCAGAAGTTGAAAAAAACGATTGCGGATTGTGATAGCATTTGGCAGCAGCAGACATAAATGTATGCCTGATCGCTCTGATGACAATAGCTAATGAATTGTAAATGATGGGGTGGACACTAATAAGTACGGCAGTATTACAATGCATATAATATTTCAATAAAATGAAAATGTTATAACATTGCAACTATTTCACATTGATCTTTGACGAATTTTATATAGATATATACCGAAGATCATTTGAATAAAGGAATAAAGGAATACAGTATTTGGCAACAGCACTCCTAAAACAGTGTACGGACTTTTGCGGTAGCGCCAACAAGGCAGACCTCAGGCATACCGCAGTCAGCAGTGCAATGGGAGATCGATGCGTAGCTGGGCTGCGCTCGCGGTGCTCTGCTGAGGAAAGTGAGTCTGTGACGTCACGCGCAATGCATACTGGGACAGATAGTACAAAGGGCTGCTCGCGACGGATTCGAACATGAAGAATTACCTTATTTTTCAAAAAAATCATAGTAAATGTATCTGATGGTCTTTTCTCGTCGGGAAAAGGGTAATAGGTTCATGAAATATTGTTCTTTACATGGGGAAACGGCTGATAATCGTCCGGACTTCCCCTTTAAGTTATGACAGCTGTCACCTAGTGTTTTCTCTGAAATTCTTGATGCGGGTCAAGTATCCTGCACGTATGCAGGGCAATATCCTCACTGTCATGTCTTGCTGAGAAACCATCAACAGCCTTACTGGGAAGCATATGTGTGAAGTGCAAACACCGTGTCTTTCGTAGGCCATGATACTTGTCTTATGAATTTACAATTTATTATCATGGAAATATAGCAGTTCATTGTCACATCTTCTTTAGTTGTTTTCTATTTTTGTTTTGTTTTGTTTTGTATTCTTCTTTTAGTTCTGTGTTGACAGAACAGAATTCAGTTTATCCATGATTTCCAGCAAGGCGCTGGGTTTCAGAGAAATTGTCCTCAAGTAACCACCGTGACCCACTTCACAGCATGACACCCAGGGGATTGAGTTTTACGAGAGGAGACATCTGAAATTAACCACTTGGGTCTTACCCCTCCTCACGAGCGAGCAATGCTCACGTCTATGCAATAATGTCCTAATAAAACGAGGGCACTGGCACCAGTGTAAAAAAGTGTCACAGATTGGATGGAAAGGAAAGTGTTTGGCATGAAAAGCTTTTTCTCTGCTTTAAGGTCACCTCCACTAAATGCTTTTCTCTCAGTAATCCAATCAAAACAGGGATGTTGAAGACATTATATGGGAAAGGCTTGTGCTTTTTACCTTACGTTGTTTGCAAATCTGACCCAAATAAACCTTTTTCAGAACCACTTCTAAAAGCATTGTGCAAGGTAAGACTTCATTTCCTGATTTATCTGTGGAGGATTTCATTCACTATCAGATACATTTACATCTTTGCAAAGTGATTACGATCGTAAATTCTACACCTCAAACAAGTCTAAAAAGATCTTCACCTAGTTTTTTTTTCCCCTAATGTATTATATCCATAAATGTTTTACTGAAATACTGCACATGTTTAAAGGTTTTGACAGATGCAGTGAGAATTGTGCTAGAAACCATTTCTTTTACCGTTTTTTTTAAAATCAAATTCTTGAAAATAATTTTACTCAAAATTTTGTGATGGATAAGATCTCTGCCTTCTGGCCTGGAAATGTGACAAGAACCAATATACTTCTACTATTGCAGAACACATAAAATGTTATAAGTAAAATAGATCTTTTTTCTGTTACTGTTTTTTTCCGTAGAAAATGTAGCCCATCAGGACTTATCCAGAATAAATTCAGCCTGATGATGTAAAGGTATATTCAAAGCTCATATACCAATTTCTTTCTGATTTCATTAATATTTACTGTAAGGCTTACTCTCCTTTATTCTCAGTGTTCATCATAATGAGCGTACGTTCTTGGCTCATGTTAGAATTTGCCATCCTGAGTCATAGGATTAAAAAAGAATTCCATTTGAATTTGTAGTTAAGAATTATTCTCTTTGTATCAATTTTCATCACAATAAATCTTATTGACCAAGTTCTTTATTCATCACCAATCAAAGAAAAGTAATTAAAAGATGCAAAGATACATAATTGCACTCGAAGACTGAATGAAGAAGAAGCCCATTATTTGATTGCTTTTAGTAATAGATAGTCTTGTAACTGAATTGACCTAGGTGGGTCAAAACGAGCAAGTCAGTCACGTGTAGTAATTAAGTCAAGTCTTATTTGCCATATGAGGGAAGCTGTCGGTGGAAATTTAGTAAATCAACTGTGTCACTTTTAAAGTTCAAGGGTAAGAAGAGCTCTCAAGTTTGCTGACGGGATAAGTAGATGTAGCATTGACCCATTTGACACCCTATCATCCATAAGGGGCAGAGAATGGCTCAAATGTCTGAGGTCACTGATACTAGAGCTGGGTAGGAAATTGCTCATCTAAATTTATTGACAGTGTTGTGCACCAATATACCACCTAGAAGCCCCTTTATCAAGCCTTGATTGAGACATCTGTTTTTGTTTGTGTTTTTGTTTTGTTTTGTTTTGTTTTGTTTTTTATTTCTTTTTTTTTTGGGGGGGGGGGGGATACCTTTCTTTGCTTCCCAAGTACTTTCTTTTCTCTTCAGCCCCTCTCCACTGCCTAGCCTCTTCTCTATATCACTGCCCACCCCCTTCTCCACTTCCCATGCCCTTCTCCCATCTCCAGTACCTTCTCCTCACCCCAAACCCCTTTCCCCTCCCAAATCCCTTCCCTTCCCCTGTCCTTTCACTGCACCCAGCCCCTTCTTACCATCCCAGCTCCTCTTCCCAATCCCAGCATCTTCTCCCAACCCCAGCTCCTTTCCCCACCCCAGCCCCATCCCCTCACCATGCCCCTTCTCTGTTTAAAAGCCCCTTCTTCCTGTCTTGCCTATCCCAAGTTTCTGCTCTACATCCGAATCAATCAAGAAACAAATAAGGATTAAAGGCTAAATATGAGTGACTGATCACTTTTCCAGATGCATACATTTATTTGTATAATAATGTACAGTGCTGCTGCCCAAATGACATCACAAATGATTAAATTCCGACTCAAATACAATAATTTTATTCCACTATCTCAACTCTGTGAAAATAACTTTCAAGATCATAAGTACTGTGTCTGGTGAAATTGAGCTCTTTGTAATTGATTTATCATTCTACCACATAAAAGTAAAATTTTGCCTTGATGGAAGAAATAATTGTGGTATTTCTAAATGAAGGCTTCATACACATGTATCTTATTGGAGAAAAGTGATTTGTGACTGAGCATTGTAGTCTGAGCAAGGATTCACAGCAGCCTTATTGAAGAGAATAGTAATGAAGAAAATAGTTTGGCTGATAAGTACAATGTACAGTGTAGAATGCGATGCAATCTGCAGTGGTAATAATAGACACGGCTATGTAAGGACCGAGTCCCTCTGTAATTTTGATTATGCCAGCAAAGTTTTCTGGCATGCTGTTTCAGACTGTTGAGTATGTTCTCTAGAATTGGGTTCCTCAAGAGAACAATTCAGTGTTGATAGACTGGCACAAGTTGCTCTTCTCAATCTCTAAGGTTGGAGAACCAGCTTTTTTTTTAGATTTTGAGAGCACAGCAGGCAAGTCTGCATTTTGTACAGGATGGCAGCAGCAGCAACAACTTGACGTGTATGGTGAAGTGAAGGAATATTGAAGGTTGATCTTGATGCATGCCTTGTCCTCATCTTTCCTGATTATACATAGAGCCTTTGAAGTGTTATAGGTCATGCATTCATACAGCATAGTGAAGCTTATTCCATGATGCTTCTTATCTTTGCCTTGTACCCTGTGGCTCACCCAGGGGCATCCAGTTTAGATGCTAACCTCGTAAGAGCGCCAATTCTCTGTCCATCTCTGGAAGAGATGTTGCCAATATATATGCTTATTCAAGGAAAACTGCTGGTCAGCCGTAATGCCCAGTATCTTCAGTTCATCTACATGTACTTCTGTGAGTTTTGTGTTCCCAAAGTAAGAGTCTATCCTCGATGGTTGTCTTTTTCTTGACATTGTTCAAGTGATGCACTTGGCTGGCTCGAAGATTACCCTTCATATCCCTGTGTGTCCCACCCAAACAAACAAAGCTGTAAACATGGGATATACTTTGTGATGTGACATGAATAGTGTGTGGGTGTATTCTAGATGATACCAGATTAAAGGGCAAAATGTGCAAATATTTTTTTATTTTATTTTGGCCGATGTACTGAGATAGATGCTCTCATCAGTGATATGTTGACAGTAAGCAAAATAAAGAACACATGAAATTCATGTAACAGCACTGAGTGCATAAAGTAATATTATATTTGTGTATATATATATATATATATATATATATATATATATATATATATATATACATAATGTGATGATGCTGATATTCCTACCGCACGCCTCTTTCATCTTAAGTGAAATTATAGTTGAGACAATGTAGATAACAGTAGATCTGTTATCTACATTGTTTCAACTATTATATGTGTGTGTGTGTGTGTGTGTGTAAACAAAATGCAAAGATGAAAATGCAAAGTTGTGAGCATGGCAAGTTGGATGAAAGTCTCTTTAATGAGATTATATAGATTGCACTTTGTGATTGCAATTGTTTACTGTAAGTGTGATTAGTTTTGCTACTATGTTAAGGGGAAATGACCATGACCTTTGCAGTTTGTTTGTTTGTTCATTGTGTGGATCTGGCAGTTTACAAGCCACTTAGTATCCCATGTCAGGGTGGCATTGAGCAAAATTCAGTCCAGTTAACTTGATCGGATTTCATTAAGATGATACGACCTTATTGAGGCTGCTGCATACAAAGCGGTTATAATTAGTTCAGCTTGCATATTTGGTATGCAGCAGATGTTACTAAAGAGTCGACTCTTAACCCGTTGAGGATGAGTCCCGAGTATACTCGGGCAGATGCCTATGGGAAATGCATGTTGTAACAAAATTAGTCCGTCCTCAATGGGTTAATAGCTAGTGACAGTCAGCTTGTCAGATCTGTGAAAAGCTGCTGAGGAAAGAGTTGAATCAAAGCTGAACAGTGTGTGCGATGACCCATGACTTAATCAAGATGCAAAGATTCCTGCTGTTCTTTTCAGTGTCTCGCTTGTCCGCCCGGAGGGCACAAATGCATTTTCCAGGCGTCACAACTCTTGGCGGGGGAACACAGAAGTAGTTTATCAGTCAGAAAGTGGGGCAAAACGGCAAGCGCAACGTGCGGCATGTGGTGGAAGCAAGGGAAAGGATGAGAGAGGATGTGTACAGATCATTGGAGATGACTTGCTTGGATAGGTTTTGAAAACAACTGCAATGTGTTTAAACATGTGTTGGAACAATTTATCAATCCCCCCAAGGGTAGTGAGTGGATTAGAAGGGCAAAATGGTATAAGGTGCTGATGTATGAATGTGAGATTGTGTATTGCAATGTGAACTATGAGGATATCCTCCTTGTGGCTGATATCACTGGGAATCAAATGAAGACATAAGGGTCAAGTAAGACTATAATTTTGTTTTACATTGTGATTGAAATCTAGGGAGATAAATAGAACACACTTTCTGTAGGGAACACCTTAAAGGGACACTACTTTGTCTTCAAACTGACAATGATAACAATTGTAAAGTAAAATGAACAGGATAGTAGAAAAAATTAACTATAAATAAACAGAGACTGCTAGAAACTTTGTAGTTGAAAGAAAGATATTATTCAGAGGGGTGAAGGTTCAGGTGCGAGTTTCTTCACTTTTTTTCCCTCTACAAAGCAGTAGATGACAGGTTCGAGTCCCACTGGTTCCTTTTTTCCAACATGTTAATTTACAGATCAGCAGACTCGTGCAATCTTAACAAATTTAATTTGTAGAGGGAGACACAGTGAAGTAACTTGCACCTGAACTTTGTGTAGTTGTTTCAAAGTAGTGATGCTGGCAACAGTCTCAGATGCAAATGAAGTGATGCGAGCATATTAATGCCAAAAAAAAAAAAAAAAAAAATTCTGTGGGTTCTCATGAAAATATAATGTAAAAGCATCAGGTAAGCACGTTTCTACAATGATATAATCTGTTCAAAGGATATGATATTTCTTCTTATTGAATGCATCTCAGATAAGGCATTTTGGTGAAGATTATGTGTAACTCAGAAAGAGATGTATGTGACAGTGACATCACCATGTCATTTTATTTGCAAATTGTAAAACCAGAAATGTTCATGTGCAAATAATTTAAATATTGTCAATATATCTGCGAGAGCCAAGATTTGTGAAATTAAAATGCATGTGAAAGTTCTTGTCTACACTTTGTGCATTGAATGCCAGTGGCAATTCACGAAAAATGTCATGCTATGAGAATATCTTGTGTCATAGTAGGCTGGTGACTGTGACTGATTCCCACCCCCCCTTTTTTTTTTTGTTTTTGTTGTTGAAAAGACTCCATTCACATCTTCCCAAGATAAGAAGGTAATCTCAGCAACTGTGACCCATTCTCACAACATGAACTTATCCTATGGGCATAGTAGAATCCACTATATACAAACAGGGCCCTGTTGCATAAAAGTTATGATCAAACGCAAGTCAAGAAAAATCATATGCAACTTAATTTTCAACCAATCAGAACGGAGCATTTGGGACTTACATTTGATCTTCTTGACCTGCGTTTGATCGTAACTTTTATGCGACGGGGCCCAGGTCAATTCTCTGCCTGTAGTGTCTCCAGCTTTTGAGGAATCTCAATTTATCATGTTGTTAGATATAGATTAATGTGGATGTTTAGCATCCATGGGAAATTACTTTAAAACTTTTGTTTTGTCATAAAGGTAGTAGCCATTTATGCTGTTTACGTAGCGATGTTGAAAAATCTGCAAGGGATGATATGAACAACATGCATGTAGTCTTGTAAGTCTGACAAGAAGTATTTTCATGTAATTTAATTTGACAAGCTTTATATAATGCTGTCAACATAATAATGTGAGCAGTTTAACTCCTTTTCTTGTTTTTGTAAAAAGTTAAATAAACATAAAGTACATGAACAGGGTACATGAATGCCTTGAGTAAATTGATGTCCCTGAAGGTGGTGAAGTACAAAGCAAAAAATGTATTTAGAGGTCCATGTTTACAAACTATCATACAAATGTCAACATTAAGTAAATTGGATATAAGGCATCCATGATTTTACATCACACAGATTTGAGTCTTCCTGCAGTTCATCATCTAGTGTCTATGAGAAATATGAATGAGCGAGCTGTGTGCTTTTAAAATCTATCCATATTCAATGCAAAAGGCTTCCTCGTAGGGACTCTTAAAGAAAGATGGCCTCTCCTCACTAATCAAGCAATCATCATTTGGACAGTGGGCAGTGGCTGAGCTGGGCCTCAACCTCCTAGGTCGATATTGTCAACATACTTTAATTGGCCAAGTATGCAGGTTACAACGATTGTATCCTTGGCACGAACGGACAGACCAAGAGCTTAATAATGTGAATTATAGATTGATCTCTACTAGTCTTTTTGCTAGGTACACCTTATTAACCCGGTATTGATTTATTGAAGCTGGCATGTGTTCAAGGCAAATATGGATAACTTAATTCTCATTTGGGAAGAGTAGGCCATCCTATCTGTTTTATTTTTCATTTTTTACTTTCCTTTATTTATTTTACAAAGGGAAATAACTGTTTACTTATACTGTTTGAATTTTAATGCACAGCTGTATCAGGCATCTGTGATATGATGTTTCCTTGTACAGTATGTATCAAATTTTGTATGTTAAACACTCAGAAATGATGACTCAGTTTGAAAATGTAATAATCTTGCATGGTCACCTATTTGAATTTGTCACAGTCTCACCCACTCCACAAGGGTATAGTTTTGGAAGCATATGTTGCATGATACTGTAAAAGTGGAAATTTTCGTGTGACTAATTTTTTGTACTCAGTAAAATTAATTTTGCATGTTTTTAATTCTGTGGAATCAGAGATCATATATTTATTGCATATTACAAGCAAAAGTTTTCACATGTTTTTATTATTTTTTGGACTAGTTTGATGTCATGAGAAATGTGTGAAAATTTCCACACTGTTGAAATGTTCACTTTTATGGTATACCACATAGTAATAGAGTGTTGTTAGATGATTGGTGTTAAAGTTGCTTTCTATCACAGTCACAGAATCTGACATAAGGACTGAACCTACAGGAGTGTCAACAGTGGGTTCTATGAAATACTGAGCAAGATGCTTTACTGTCAAACAGAGTTCCTGACTTTGAGTCCCCCCATGATTTGTGCTTACATCCTTGGACTAGATGAAAATCTGCAGGCATACTGGCAATGTGACCTGTTTTGCATGAAAGCCTCTTAAAGGGATCATATAGTTTTGGTTGAGACCTAAATTCAGGTTTCTAATTTTTTGTGAGATAATGAGACACACCTCATGAAATATGAAAGAACATGTAATTCCAAGAGGAATTCAATGTTTACTTGATGAAAATTGATTTGAAACGGCTAAAAGATATCTAAAACAGAGCGATCCTAATAAAACTCCCCCATCTTGAACATTTTGTGTGATAAAAATGACAAGCCTTAATCTATGTCCAAAATATATCAGGAGCTAAGAGGAAACAGTCAGACAGATAAAAACAGTTTAATGAAATTAGAATTCAATAGAGTATGCACAAATGTGTTATGTCTTAACAAAATTGTCAAATTCAAGATGTCAAATTTAAAATGTTTAAATGCTCATAGAATTTGAAATGTGTAAAATAGGTAGTCAAGACTCTCTCCAAGCTCTGAACAGTATTGAACAAGCATCATATGTCTTATTTTGCAGTCAAGTGGCCATAGTTTGCAGTTTCCTTTGCTCCCTGCGTGTTCATGACTCCATTAGATTATCATTGTGAGGAGACACTAAACCGAGGGTCATCAGTTATTTGTCCCCTTACATATAAAATGATGTACCATGTCTCTATATTCACAAGGAGGTGGAAACAGCTTGTGGTGATGTGATTTGTGGCCAAGATAAAGAGATGATACGCAAGACGCTAACCTAATTTGCTGCCTAACTGCAACACATTACCCTCAGTTTTTTCCTCTGTAGTTATTCTGCTGGCAGTCCTGTTAGTACTTCACAGCTTAGCTGCAACAGATGTGATATAAGGTATATGCTATACATTTTCCAATTGTAATACTTTGCTAACCAGGACTCATATGACAGTTTTGTGAGTGGTTGACTTTGTGATTGAGGACCACATACATTCAATTCAAGAGAAGTATTAGATTTTGTTGAGAGAAGTTATGGTTTTGATACTGGATGCTTTTTTTGCTAAGGGAGTTGATGTTCTTGTTACTTGTAATTTGGCAAATATTGGTTGACTCTCAAAAGTGTTCAGATAAAAGCACCACAAACATGATATGAAACTTGTCACTTTAAGACGGGTTACGTGATATACAGGGGGTGATCAGATAACAGTCATCTGTGATCATCACTTTTTTAAAGGGGACAGTTAGAAATCTAAGCAGTACATTTAGAAAAGTATGCAGTTATTAAAAAAGTTATCACACCCTTTACGGTATATTCCTCAATTTTGACTCTCATTTCCATGAGTAAGGGAGAGGTCTTTGATATGATCAAAATCAAACAGGACTCTAAATTGTTATGAGGGTCATTTTGGTCTTGAAATAGGCCTTTTGAAACATGAAGTCTGACCCAAATTTGCATAACCAAGATGGCTTTGTATCAACTTGTTATTGTTATTAGATATGATCAGTTGGTCAGAATTTTACAGCAGTCAGAGCAGTGCAGCCTGCGATACAAAAGAAAGGGAAATTGTGTGTGTGATTGTGTGGATGTGTTTACTTGATAAAATGACTTCAGTACGAGGGATATCGGAGTTTAGATCAACTGCAAAAAAAAAAAAAAGAAAGAAAGAAAGAAAGAAAAATTTTCGTCCTGCTGGACTCAAACTCAGATCCTCTGGTGCAAGAGACAGAGTTCGTATCCACTTAGCCACATGTCCCCACGGAACTGACCTTGTGGAATAATGCTTACATAGGACAGAAGAAAAAAAAATCTTTGTCTTAAATTCCATTCGCAAATCCACTGCAGTATCCAAATTTTCACCAAGATAAACACATGCGATTAAAATTTAAATGCACTGTAGCAAATGTTTGTTGTCTCAGCTGCAAGACATTTAATATTCAGAGGAAATGGAGCAAAACCAACAGAGATACAGCTGCTGAAATAGTGTAATGTCATTGCATGATCAGCAAAAACATCATCTGCCATATAGATAACACATAAACTTGGCAGATTTTGATACTTTGTATTTAATCACAATTTTCAATATGATGACATCATGAACTTGAAAAACGGTGATGCTGACTCAAAAGACAATTCTCCAAAGCACAAAATGTGGGAGAATATTGAGCAAAATTGACTGAGATGCATGCAAATTAATATAAAATAATGATGTCGTGAAATTAACTTCCTCTTGTTGTATTTCACATGATGCAATGATAATGGTGACGTTGTCATGATAATTTGTCAGTAATAATGATCCATGAAATGTTAATTACTATTCATACGCTTTTGGAATATGAAATAAAAATAGGGGGTCACCCTGCATCTTGAGGAACTATGCTGGAAGGAAGAAAGGCATGTTTTTTTCACTATATTTGCACATGGATGTGCACAGAATCTTCACTTTGTTACAGGTTGAGGTTAACCACAAACCAGTGGATATTGCTACTGGTTGTATCAGGAATCCAAATCGAGCAAAAAATGTGCATTTCTACATGTATGTTGCTTACATGCCGTGCTTGTGAAAATGCATGGACGAACGCGCACACACATAAATTTTTGAAATGCTTAGAATTCTCTCAAACATCTAGAAAATCAGTTGGGAAGTTATTTTGAGCATTCTGAATTTTTGATGCACACATGCGTGCGTCATGATAGCATGACTGATAAGCATTGTGCAGGAAGACCAGCCATCACTTGAACTTTGTTTCCACCAAAAATGATAAAGATATGACATTTAGTTATGAAGGCATGATTTATCATTTGATGTTGTGTCAAAATTGCAAAGTGGCACCTAGATGATGTCACACATACATGTAACTGAACTTGATGAAAACAGTCGGATCCTGTAGACATTGTCATGTTACATTGATATGGAAAATTTCATGTTTTAAAATTACTGTTGAGATAGAGCATTCACAAGATACGGCAGACAGAAAAAAAAAGAAAGGAAGATTTTGACAAACACAGTAGGTGATTTAAGCTGTAAGTGTATCACCTAAATATATCATGTGCACAGTCAATGACATGTCTTAATATAATTGTGTGATTTTACCTTGTCTTCACAACGTTTATGGGTTTTAGGAAATAAAACTGAGGTCAGAAACACCAGTATTGGGTCAACATCAGCAATTATGTGTTCATAATTTGCAGTGTAGGCCCTATGTACCTTGAAGAACGCCTAATTTGTAATTTTTCTTTTAGATTTTCATGTTAACTGGTTTGAAAAAACTAAGAAATCATAAATTCACCGCATAGGTGTACCTCCTTTGCCAGCTCATTATGATTGATTCTGCCAATAGCATAGTCTGTCATTAAACTGATTCAAAGTGAGACTGTGTCAGTAGATAGGCAGTGCTTGGGACATCTCCGATATCAGCAGTAGATATGAAATTGTCTTCTATGATTGAATGTGAAGAATGCGCTTTGTATTATCTCTGTGTTGTAAAGCACATTGCTCTAAAAGCTTTATTTGTGCCTCCAAATTTGTCTGAATTTTGTGACTGCTTCTGTGACTGCTGTAGTCATGTGCTCAGAAGAACATAGTGAAGTTGACACACACGATTCAAGGAAAGCTTCCCCGGGAGAACATGGCACTTGCTGGTGAGGCCTGTAAGTTTAACAAGCACCCTGTGTCCGTTTATGTCAGTCCTCTGGGCACACCTTCCGTGAATCACATGCGTCCCCATCATTCTTCCAGGAAAGTGACAATTTCATCTGTCATCGTTGTAGGTACATGTGTTGGGACTCACTTTGTTATAGTCTGGATGCATACCCGGCAAATAGTCTCTTCCATGTGGCAGCAATCGATCACCACATATCCAACACATTCACATGCAAACCGCAGGTAAGTTGGACCTCTCCACATATAAACAAACAAAAGTCATTAGCTCGGTACCAGGAAGTAAATGGCTGCATAGAGCAAAAAGAAAAAAAAAGCAAAAAAAAAAAAGCAACAATAGCAAAGCCACTGTGATAAATCATTGTTTATCAGGGGAAAATGATGTGAATGCACGTGATTCAAGGAAGGTGTGTCCAGGAGAATGATGCAAGCGCATGTTAGGCGTGTGCTATCTGATGAACCTCGCCAGCGTTCACATCGTTCTCCCAGGCATATCTTCATTGAGTTGTATGGTGTTTTCATCATTCTCCCAAACACACAACGAAATGTTAATCATGTCAATGGCAATATCTTACACAATCGTTGGGTGAAGCGGAGTTAAGTACAATCAAACTAACAAATCATGAGCTCCATCCTGAGCAGCAAGTCAACAGCAGTCACTCCGAAGTGAGGACTCTGACTCTAAGACCAGTGAAACATTTGTTATATCAGATCAGTGAAACCTTTATTATCAGGGTGTTCAGACGCTAATAAAATCTATACTAGAACGGTATAGCTATACCAAAACGGTATAGCTATACAATGAATTTATATGTCTGAACGCTGACTAACAAAACGACGTATAATGAAATGAGGGTCAAAGCATCGTTTCGAACTAGAACTCGATAACGAATCAACATTCCACCATGTCCATTGTGCATCTGAATGTATGGCGACCATAGAACGGTATAACTGGGTGGGGCTTAATGGGAGCGCGCACGAAAGGTGACCCCAAAGCTGTCACTCATGACCGTAACAGCATGCGCAGGGCGAAACTGCACATCTGTACGACGTTTTCCAGAACAGTCAAGACTAGCATCTGGACGGTCTGTCGGCTATACAATGATTCTTTATACATCGTTTCTTTATCGAGTTTTGGCGTGAATTGGCTTGCGTCTGAACATAGAGTTAGTCAGATCAGTGAAAAATTTATTATGACAGACCCGTGAATCATTTGTTGCTGTCACACCCCTGAAAAATTTATTATGTCAGGCAAAAACATATATTTTGTCAGACCAGTAAAACCTGTGTTACTGTCAGACCAGCGAAACATTTATTACTTGCCTATTGTGCTTGTCACTGATGAAACACCGATATTTTCTTATCGGCTCATGAAAGGCATGCATTGCATGATGGAGCCTTCAATGAGACATACATACATGTATGGTACTTAGAAATATAGTGGAACAGGTGAAATAATAGAAATAGATCTTTTGTTAATTTTTTCTCACATTTGATATTTTTGAGAAAAAAAAAAAATCTCAAAAGGTTCAGTTGCACTTCACACTTAATCAACCTAAGCCAGATGACACTATCATCTTTTACCAAGGAAGGAATTATACTACACGTAAAGTAAACCGTAAACTGCCTCTCAGGATGTTAGGGTACAACACTCAATTCAGCTGTAATCAATGAAATCTTACCTGAACTTGACTCTAAAACATTATCAATATCTCAGCAATTCAAAATTGTTAAAACACACAAACACATACAAAGAGTATTGTTTCAAAGTTTTGTCACCACCTACCTTGAGTGTTCCAGTTCATGTAGTATTGGTAACACTGTATCCAGGGAAGTGCAGGTACAAAATCAGAGCTTTTCAATCCTCAAGCACACACAAGGATATTATTCTCAGTGGCGAGATGTAGTAATCCGTAAGATCTCAAGAACATTCTGCTACCAGGTGCATATATTAGGAGTGCTCCAGTCAAAATGTAACCACATTTAAAGTTTTTTTTTTTCTATTTTTTCCTTCAGATAAGAGACAGACAGATAAAGAGAAGGAGAGGAGGAGGAGAGATAGAGAGAAGGCAGCAGCCGCTATGCTCCATCTAATGTTGTACTCCCAATTGGATGATGAATGGTTATTGATGGAGTAGTGATGTGCTGCCAAATGCCCCTCCTCCTGTTCCAGCCTTTATCTCCCCAATCTCCATCTCTCTCTCTCTCTCCTCTCTCAGCTGTCTCATCACACATGCTCATGCGGGCACAAACACACACACACACACACACACACACACACACACGTATGCACCTGCACACAAATTGTCATTAGTGCACACACACAAACACACAGAATGCATTGAGAGAGCTTTGACGGGCACACTGGGTTATTTTACCTCTCCCAGATAATAACAATTCGTCTGGCTGCATTCACAGAAGATTACAAGGCAGAAATGAGTGCTGTATTGCACTTGGTATAATGAATACAAAAGCACCATTTACAATGTACATGTATGATGTGAATATGGCACCATTCAGACATTTAGCTCTTATAAGAGATATGAGAGACTACAATTTTCTTGGATGCATCTTCTGTCTGGCCATTCAAAGAAGTTTACATCAGTCCTTGTTAAATATGAACAACTTTGTTGATGTGGAGAGCAATTCAAAACTATTGGGTTATGGAGAAATATTTCACTGCACCTGAATGAAGTTGTAAATAGGCTGGAACATTTGTTACTCAACCCTTGTTAGCAAGGCTGAGACTTTGGAGGAGAGATAATTTTTCTGAGAAAATGACCATCCTTTCTTAAAATAGTCAATAGTCAAGTTTGTGGAGAGCAAGAAGAATGAATTGAGCTTCCCAAGTGGTATACTCCGCTCATGAAAATGACTGTTCCCAGAAAAATCCTTCCCTCCTCAGTCAGATAACAATGTTTGCCACATGCTGTCATTCGAATGAGATAGGAGAGCTTAACCTGCATACTGTAGAAATGGGGAGGGAAAAAGAAGCGTGTTTCAGAGCCGCAGAAATGAGCTCATCTCTTGAGAGACACGCCACTTGTGCCAAGGTTCAACAAACTCAATCCACCCTGAAAGAGACAGCACCTACAGCAGTATCCTCCATAGAATTTCAGCCCATCCCCTGTAGCCACATCTTGAGATGGTGAGAACAAACTGAGAAGAAATGGAAAGAGTTCTTGCGATGTTGCCAAGCAGAGCCACCAGTGCATATCGATTACAATTCGAGAGAGCGCAGATTGTCAGATCAGATATCTCTACTCCATTAATCTTCAGGTGCATTTGCAGCTTTAGATCCCTCACTTCCTCTGAAAATATGATGAGAAGATGAAGAAAAAAAAATCCACAAAGTTTTGTTCACTTCTTGCACTTTTAAATTGTCTGTTTGTTCGATTTAGCATTTATATCAGAAGAAGCTCTAGGCATGCTTAGGACTTTATTCAAATATCTGTTGTAGGTAGTGCCATTGGTAGGCTATAAAATGAGAATGCTCCTGCTCATCACCAAGACAATACTACTGTAAAACGAAGAATGTTCGCATGCATTTTAATTTCGCGAATTTCGCGAGTGCCAGGATTTGCAAAAATTAATGCTCACAAAAGTTCCTGTCTACACTATATGCATTGAGCCATGAAAAAAGGCCGCCAGCTCCAATTTGTGAAAATTTCATGCCGCGAAATGGCATTCAGTCTGTTTCTCATTTGCTCATAAAAGTATTTTAGTCACCTAAACTTATTTAAAAAGAGGAAAGACTTTGCTGAGTATGTCATGTTTACTTGATACTAAGTCACAATTAAAGATCAGTGAATTCATGTTTCTTCATTAGTAATGCAGACATGACCATTTTGTCTGGACTCAGATAAGAGGAAATAGTACTTTGATGCGACACCATCACAGCTACTGAATTTCAAACAATACACTGTATCTTGGGTTTACTGCGTGAATGGATTGAGACAGTACTTAAACAAGACATATTTTTTTCAAAATGTTAAGAATAAAACCTTGTTTAAGCTGCCTGATTTTATGATAACAATGCAGTCTTATGTATCAAGAATTAATTTTACCAGTCACGGGTAAAATATATCCAGCACAGTTTTGTTTTGTCTTGTTTTGTTTTTGTTTTTGTGGGTAAAATGGATAGATCTGTGTCAGCTATATAGCCTTGTGCATTAAAAAAAAAATGTATATACAATATATATTAGAAAGAAAAGTTGCTAGATAATAAATTCATAAATTCATCAGTTCATTCAGCCATACACATTAAAAGGAATATTCATCTATAGCCTAAGGATTAGTAGCCAGACAAATGGATTATGCAGTCTGCAAGCACACTAAACCCAGCATTCAACAGTGTAGGCGTATCTATGGACTGATTCATGTCTTATCAATGCATGGCCACAGTTACAATTTTTTTATTTGATTACATATGCAATGCCAATCAATCTGTCACACTCTGATATGACTGTGCGTGACAAAATTACCAGTAAGTGTCCAGTTGTGGGTTTTTTGTCAATTGCAGAGGTCTAAAAGATTAGACTCTAAGCTCCAAAATGGCATGTAAATCAGTACAAATGAATTTTCATACAGACCTATCTAAAAATAGAAAGAAAGTACATTGTACATCCTGAGGAAAAGTGTTTTCTGAGAAAAAAAAAAAGGTGATGGTTCTACTGAAGTGTTTACAAAATCTGTAATTCCAGGTAGCAGTGTTCTGTGCTATGAATGGGACAAAGAATAGCATATCAAACTATGTGGCAACCATTACAAAGGAATATTACTAAACCAAGCTGAAAATTTTACACACATCTTTAAAGTACTTTCCACTCATGAATGATAGCAAATAATTTCAATGTGAACATATCGTCGCTGTCACCACGAACTGGCATTTCAGTTGAAATGGTTGGAATTCACGTTTTCAAGATTTTCACATTTTTCGATAGTACTATAGACCCTTTACATTCCTGCTAAATTTGGAGACTCATATTTCAATGGTTACGTAATTATGACGTTCACATCAAACAACATTTAGCTAAACACGCGGATTCAGATATCACAAAAGAGACACTCTGCAACGCGCGCTGAAATGTCTCTTTGTGAAAATTAACTTTGTAACTAAATCCACTGATCAAGATATCACAAAAGACACACTTTGCAACGCGCACTAAAATGCCTCTTTAGTCCAGGCCAGAAGGCACCTAAAATTGTTATATATATATATATATATATATATATATATACATACAATGTTTTTAATGGTTTCTTGTCAATTCGAGGGTGCTGTTTCCAAATCTGATTGATGCCACTCATGAAACCTTGAATATTATCGGCAAAATGCAAAAATCCAAAATGGCCGTCAAATATGCTAATTTGGTCGTGATAATCACAAAAATGTGCATTCTATGACCAATTATTCCACTAAAATTTGTACATTTATGGTCTAGAGTTACTCCATCTGCATTTGCAGGAGAATTTTCATTTCATATAGGTTCATTTAGTATTTAAAGTTCATTTTCAATTCAAAATGGCCGCCATTTGTATGCTCATGTACAATATGAATGGCAAAAAATTTGCATGGAAATATAGAACAAATTTACTGACTTCCAGTCCCGTACCTACGCTGTTATAATGTGTTGCGTGTGCAATAGAAATGTATTGGGTGCCACTTACAATATAGAGGGCCTATCGTATTTTTATTCTTTTAAATTAAAAAATTTAAAATGGTCGCCACTCTTATTCTCCTGTATAAGATGTATAACAAAAATATATGTGGAAATAGAAAACCAATTTGCTATTTTTTTTTCTGACATGCAGCTACATTGTTTATTAGCATTTAGTGCTCATCATATATCTGAAGAATGTTCTGAACAAAAAAAAAATATTCTTTTGTCATTCAGAAGTCCTAATTTACCACATAAATTAGGATTCTTACTAGGAATTATGAATGGAGTTTTGAGCATTTAATATTTATAAACCTTACGATGTCTAACACAATTTCATATATCTTTTATTTGTTTCAACAAAGATTAAAAGTGCACTTAACATCACGCAAAAAAAAAAATCAATAAACCATCATGTTCTACATGCAGGTTGAATATAAAAATGTCATACTTACACAATATATTAAGAGGCCCAGGTGCATGGTATTTATCAAATAATGTTAAAAATGAAGGGGAAGCTCGGAAGCAAAGCTTCTAATATGCATTCCCCTAAAACCGTTATAATAAGGTACAGAAAAATCCTATACAGTAGATACAGAGATACATGGTTGCTGACAAAAACACATCGGACATTAATGACAAAACTAAAAACCCTTTACAATGTAGCTTTTTGTCCCCGCCGAACGAGTTCGAGCAGGGGACTATGAAACGGGCTCCGTACGTGTGTGTGTCCGTCCGTCCGTCCGTCCGTGTGTCCGTGCTAACGAGAGTATGCTTGTGTGGCTAGGAGAACAATAGTGCACAATAGATGGCCTTTATTCCGTCAGGCTTGTGTGGCTAAAATTTTTGCTTGTGTGTCTATTTTAACAAAAGGGAGAACAAAGGGGTAGACACACAAGTATATCACCGTAAGGTCGTACGTCCGTGTGTCCGTCCGTGTGTCCGTGTGTGCGTCCGTGTGTGATCAAAATCTTCAATTTGCTACTTCTCTGTCATTTATGAGCCAATTTTAATTCTGTTTGCTTTATATGATAGCACTACAAGGGAGCTTTGAAACTTGTACACAGAATTTCAGTCGTGACCTTTGACCTTGACCTTTGACCTATATTGTACATTTTGCTACAAAATGCTACTCCTTCGCCATTTCTAACCCGATTTCGATTCCGTTTGCTTTATATGATGGCACTAGGTGAGGGCTTCAAAACTTCTACACAGAATTTTGACCTTTGACTTCTTTGACCTTTGACCTTGATTTTTGACCTATATTGTACATTTTGCTACAAAATGCTACTCCTTCGCCATTTCTAACCCGATTTCGATTCCGTTTGCTTTATGTGATGGCACTAGGTGAGGGCTTCAAAACTTCTACACAGAATTTTGACCTTTGCCTTCTTTGACCTTTGACCTTGATTTTTGACCTGTATTGTACATTGGCTACAAAATGCTACTCCTTCGCCATTTCTAACCCGATTTCGATTCCGTTTGCTTTATGTGATGGCACTAGGTGAGGGCTTCAAAACTTCTACACAGAATTTTGACCTTTGCCTTCTTTGACCTTTGACCTTGATTTTTGACCTGTATTGTACATTGGCTACAAAATGCTACTCCTTCGCCATTTCTAACCCGATTTCGATTCCGTTTGCTTTATGTGATGGCACTAGGTGAGGGCTTCAAAACTTTACACAGAATTTTGACCTTTAACCTTTGACCTTGATTTTTGACCTGTATTGCACATTTTGCTACAAAATGCTACTTCCGGCGGGGACATATATTACGCACCGCGTAATTTCTACTTTTCCTTGTTTTTTCAGCAAGGAGTGGGGGGGGGGGTGGGTCCTGAGGCGATTTTGAAATGGATCATAACCTCCATCACTGCGATATGATATAATTTAGGTGTACCGCCTTGATATCATCGAGCAAACTTATTTTCTTCTTGAATTAAAACAACAAAAACTGGTGAAGTCATAAACAAAACTGTCCAAACGCAATACTGTACAAACTATTTATTAAACATCAACCAAGGAGCAATGCGAGGTACCTCTTTTAATTTTCTCAAAGTCCCCAGGTGTTGATTTATACACTTTGACATCTTGAGGTCATTCATTCTTGTCTTAAAACTAAAACTGTCCTTTTTTATTGTTTTCAAAGATCTCTTTAACCCTATTCTAACTGGGGGGGGGGGGGGTCAAATTGACCCCCCCCTCGACGTTTCGCGCCACGATTCCGCAACGCGCAAAGATTTTGCCGCGTCGTTTCATGACTTTTTTCATTTGAGTCTCCCGCATATTTTGAGACCAAATTTGCGACACCCGGGTACACCGTTCTGAAGTTATGCAACGTTTTGCGTATGCATGTCAACCCGAAAAACGCTCGAATTCATGATTTCGTGTGCAAATCCAATGCAAACTGTGTTTTTTGTTTAATTGATATAAATTAGATTACATTGTATTTCAACTTCTAACCATTGAAATAAATCAATTCTAATGTAGATAAGCTTGAAAAAGTGCCTCTAACAAATTTTGGCAAAAAAACAATGGAAAACACAAGAGCGAAAAAACAATAAAATACATAAGAAATTAACAAAACAATAAAAAACAAAAGAAAATGGTTTTGATTGCGCTACTTTTTTACTAGAAAATTGTTTGATGTGTCTTGAGGAACTCTGACACAAAAAAGTAATAATCCTTCAGTCTTTTTGATGGAGTTATAGGTGAAAATATGATTTCATGCGTTAATTTGCATAATTAATTTATTAAAAAATATGAAATCAAAATTTTTCTATTGTATGACCATGTAACCTTGTAGTTGACATCCGGCTCTATGTTCAGGCAAAATTTTGCGGCGATCGCGCGATCGGCGGCCGAGATCTGAAGGGGGGGGTCAAATTGACCCCCCCCCCCCCCCCCCCCCCCCCCCCCCCCCCCCCCCCCCCCCCGCAGCAGTAAAAACTTGGTCTCAAATAGCCCAGTTAGAATAGGGTTAATTTGATGTTTGGCAGCAGGCGACATCACTGAGCCGAGAGCAAATTTGTCAGACAAATTTGGCAGACAAAACGCTTCATGAAATCATGGACCTAACCAGGTTATCGTGATTGGAAGGTCAGGGTACGCGTAGACGACACCGGTGACACTTGCCATCCTTCGTTCCTTTCTAATGGAAACAAAAATCTAATATTTCACCAATAGGGTGCATCAGATGTCTGAATATCAAGTCTGAAAATGCAAAATCTCCCTCTTGTGGGGGGGGGGGGGCTGATCCCCCTTCCATACCCTCCCGTTGCCCGTTTCTCTGAATACCACTTTATATTTTTCTTACTCTTTGATGGAAACAATTCAATATTTTACCAAACGTGTGCGCTACCATGTCATGCATGTTTCATCTTCAAGTCTAAAAGAAAAATCCCTCGTGTGGGAGTGGAGTATCCCTTCTCCATGTACCAATAACTACGAGTGTTATATTCTCTTATTTCTATCTATCATTTATCTATTCTACATGAAATGAATGAAATGATTTAATCACTATGTTTTTAGGTGGAGTAATAGACGGCATGCACAGAAATTCACTGTCATGTGATAAATTGCACATTATTTTGTGGCACATTACACTTATTTTGAACATGTATGTAGTACAGATACCAAACAACCAAAAAGAACTGTTTTTACTTCCTAAGTGATAACTGACAGTTTCAAATGCAACTCACCTTATGGTAGACATTAAATGCGTTGGTTAAAAAAGAAAGAGGCTAGCACTAAATGTTCATCTCATGTGCTGGGGGTGATAGACCATGTGGTAAAAAATATCGCCTTCTAGTAAGCTGTCTGTTTAGCAACAAAACTAATGGTGAAATGTTTCTCTCGTTGCAAGGACACACTCCTTGATTTTAACATTCGAATCTTTCAATTTGTATACTTTACATATAAGAACTATTTTTAATAAAAATGTTTTTGAATATTTTTCGGAAGAAAATCACATGTTAATCATCATTATACTGATATGTATTTACCTAATAGTATTGTGAGATAAAATTGTTATTGACGGCCATTTTACACGCCATTTTGCATGCTAGGAAAAGTTTGAGCGGTTTTATCGGTACTTGCGTGCTTAAAAATCTCTTAACCCGTTGAGGACGAGTCCCGAGTATACTCGGGCAGGTGTCTATGGGAATTGCGTGTTGTAGCAAAATCAAACCGTCCTCAACGGGTTAATATGTATTATAATGTGTTCTCCATGCTTCACAACATATATTTAGACATTTAAATTTTGTATTTGGGTTACCTGGTTGAAAGGTAATAAAGATACCCAGGAAATGGCTGCCATTATGGACGCCGTCTTGGATTATGGAACTTGTGTGAATCAACATCTCATAATGTATTTTGTTGAGTTCTTCATGTTTTGAAACATGATATATTTAGACACTTAAATTTTATATTGGGTTGCCTGGTTGAAAGGTAATAAAGATATTCAGGAAATGGCGTCCATTTTGGACGCCATCTTGGATTACGGTACTTGTGTGCATCAACATCTCTTAATATGTATTTTATTGAGTTCTTCATGCTTCAAAACATATTAGACATTTAAATTTTGTATTTGGGTTCCCTGGTTGAAAAGTTATACGAATTTCAGGAAATGGCAGCCATTTTGGACGCCATCTTGGATTTGCGGAAAACACTCAAGGAGGATTTATGAGGACTTTTAGTACGTTATTCTAGACATATTCCTGGACCTATCCTGAAATAATCAGCTTGTTACCAGAAATTTCGAGGTTTACGCCTATTTTGACCTAATGCTCTTGGACTAGATTGCAGGGGTCGCGGTCGCGAGGGCTGGACAGCAGCAGAGGTGGGGGCAAGCAGGTGTAAAACAAGCCCCTTGACTAAAATGGACCCATCCCATTGTATAGCCATCATGAATCACCTGCATTGTACTAACATTGGTAAATATTCCATAATTTCACAATTCATCACAAAAGAAAAGGTGTGAGCAAAGTATTCATCTCCAAACACAAAAATGTGTCAAATTTACAGTGGGAAGCACAAACTTAAAAATTACCTGATGTTATTTTAAGCATTTTAAGTGAAAATAGGTGCCTACTTATGAGGTCAAATCTGTTTCAGTGGGAGTAACTAGCTAGGCGCTTCCAACAGTCATGTGGGGTGAGACAGACTTTTCTCCTGATGGAAGTAGCAATGCTCCTGACGACTCACTCTTCCATTCAAAAAGCTGAACAATTATGTATTAATATATTCATTTTATTTCATAATAATCATGTGAGCTCAGCATGAAACATTTCCCAATTCGATATACCGCAGTATAGGGAATGTGTAATAGGTGATATGCTGTTTATAGTCGTAAGAACATTGTTTACTATGTTTCCAGTTTCTCAAATTTGTTAGATGTGTAGCTCTATATTATGCTTTCACTGTCTCTGCTGCTGTGTAAATATGGAGCCCCGAAACTTTCACTTCAAAAAGTTTGTTAGGTGCTTCTAGAAGTGAAAGTAACAAATTTCATCATACTTCTCCGGGATATGGTTGTTGCTGTTTGATAAAACCTCATGGCGATGGTTCCATGTAGATATGGAGATAGTTATTCGTAAATTCCATTTGATATAGTGATAGCATCCATTTAATATATACTTCTGTTTCAGAAACTGATTTTTTTTTTTCCTTTTGAACAACATGGTACAGCTCACAAATCACACTTTTTTCTTTAATCAAATCTTAGAAATATTCCACAATAAATCGAACATATACTTTTGAATTCTTTTAATGAAAAAACCAGTGCCAGTGTAATGAAATAAAACAAATTTGGATATTGATGAAAATGTCATTTTCTTTCAATCATTTGCATACTTGCTTACCTTTGGGATGATGATCAGCATTCTCATATTGTTGTATTGTACCAGAAGAGTGTTTCGATCACATGTAAATGTGTTACGCAATTGTTTATTGTGTCCTGGCGAGGATTTAGTGGGGGGGTGAGCGGGCCTCGCCCCCCCCCCCCCCCGACCCAAATTTGATTTTATTTTTCAGACCATTTTTGACCATTTTCGGTGCCTCGACCCCCCCCCCCCCACCTTTTTGGTTTGTTTGTTTTGGTTTAGTTTTGCATTTGTTTTTGCATGTCACATTTTTTCCCTTTTTTTTTCATAATATGACACGTGGTGAGGGGGGGGGGGGGAGGGGGAGATGGTGAGCACCCAAAGGTCACCGAAAAGTCACCTTTTTTGTTTTAGTCGAGATGGCTGAATATGTCATACTGCATATTAGCTGTGTGAGCTTCTGTGGGTGTGTATGTGTGTTGTGTGTGAAGGTGTGGGTGTGTGTGTGTGGGAGGGTGTTGTGATTGCGTGTGTTTGTCTGTGTGTACCCATAATGTCTGTGTACGCCCTGTATTATAATGTGAGACTGCGCATTTATGTCTCTTTGTCAAAACCTCGGAATGTGTAGTGAAGTTTTCACAAAATGACATTTTTGTTTGGGAGCCCATATTGGCGTACTGAGAACTGATATTTCAGCACAATTCATATCTATAGAAAGTTTGTGTGCTGTTCATTCCCATGCGTGAATTTTGAAATATTTTCACTAAGTTCAAGTGTAGAAATATGAACAAACAAACGATTGCCCGATTTCTTATGATTTGTGCTGGATACTCCATTGACAATGCGTATATACGCAACACTGAAAATGTCACTTCGTGGTGACTGCGCACAGCGGGAAAACGATTTCTTTAGTCACCACGGACTGACATTTCTGTATGGAAGCTAATTCTGACGAAATTCTGGATGATCGATCATAAAAAATACTCCAATAGAAAGCCTGAGTCATGTAGATTGACTACATATCAAATTCAGTGTAATCTTATTCCATTAACGCATTCAAACATAAAGTTTAAAAATATGAAATCTTTAAATGCGATTTACTCGAAATCAACTTTCGTGTGCTAGAGCGCTAGAATGCCAGTTCGTGGTGACAGCGACGATATCATCCTTTCAAAAATTATTAGAATTGAAAGTGAAGAGTATGTAAAAGGTATGTTGTGGCCAGAATCTGAAAATTAAGGGAAACCTACTTCAGGACAAAAGTACAATAACCCACTCATTTTATGATCCACAATTTTTTAATTACATAGAAAAAGAAAAGCTCTTCCAGAAAATTTAAAAATTAAGAATTGACTAGGTTGACATTTTACACCTACGCTGTATTTTTAGTCCTCACATCGAGCCCGGTCTTATGACTTTTCTGTTGATTTGTTCACAATTGTTCATGTATATAAACATAAAAGTGTGGTTAGATTCTCCTTTTTCAGTCATCCTTCACAATAGGGAAACAGTTGTTTTGGAATCTGTGAAATTATAAATAGATCCAATAACTGTTTTGGCCATTTCTGTTCAGTACTGTAAGTCCAAAGACATCATGGAAAGGGTAGGTGTACTGATGCTGCTAATTGGCCCATAGTCCGTGCAATCTCACCTGGTGTATACTGGTAAATGTCAGCGTGTCATGACTGGAGGGTCCCATGTCATGCAACTCATCCCTGGGTTTCCACAAGTAGGCTAATGAATGTTGAACAAATACCTTTCCTACAGGGAGCTGGTCTGTACGTGAAGATGGTCGTGGTGTCTGAGGTAAAAAATTGGATGGCATTTGTTATCCAACTAAAGCAGTTTAGTTGAATGACCTCCTCTTTATTTATAACAGAAGATATGAGAAAATAATGATATTAATGTTGATAATGATAGTAATGATAATAATAATAATAATAATAATAATAATAATAATCATTATTATTGTTATTATCATTATTATTATTATTATTATTATTATTATTATTATTATTATTATTATTATTATTATTATTATCATTATTATTATTATTATTATTATTATTATTATTATTATTATTATTATTATTATTATTATTATTATTATTATTATTATCATTATTATTATCATTATTATTATATTTATTATCATCATCATCATCATCATCATTATTATTATGATAATGATAATATGGGTAATAATAATGCCCTTTACCACTCGGTCTGAATGCTCAAATGCTCGAGGGAAAAGAAACATAGTAAGATTTGTGCCTTTGGAAATAATTACATCTTGTTGTAATTCAAGATTTTGATCTCAAAATATGTTAAGAGTCATTTTGAAACAAAATAAAGCAAATCCATAATGAAATACAGCAAAATGAAACTTTTCCAGTGATATACATGTCAGCTGTTATATAACAAGGAATATATTTGAAGTTATTCAAATTCATAAAATTCTTCCGGCGAGATGTTTTTAGTGCAAGTGATTGACAAATTGCCCTACATTTACAATTGCCCTATGTCGATGTAGGGCAATTTGTAAATCAGTTGCAATATTTTTGAAGTGTTCATAAAGATATTCCATGTTTCTCTTTATTTTCTCTTTTTTTAAAGCTTTAATTACAGATATCTCAAATTAACAAGGGTAAAATTAACTCATATTTCGGTGAAGCCCCTCATTTACTCTCAAATTTGAAGGAACCGAGAGGAAGAGAGCAAATCCCTGTCGTGCTTTGGAATATGATCAAATCATGTACACATTATTCTTTAAAAAAACAGATATGTAGTAGATTAAGTTTTTTTCTGCTTGAAGGTTTTTCCTACAGCTGTGCATCTCCCCGGCTAGCAGTACCACGTAGATATTTTGTTCAGGCATTAGGCCTACTATTAAAAGGTCATTACTTGCCTGATTTCCAAAACATTTAGATTTGACATCCAATCTGGTCAACACTAGAGGATGGGTGCTTCATACATTAGCTCCCTGTCATTAATCTCAGTTTCCCTTCACGCAAGGTATAGGCCTAGTCATCATTTGTGGCCGTGCATCACAATACCAATGGTCAGAGGTATCACCAAGGAAGACTTTTTTTCTTTACTTTGGAAGAAAAAGAGACGACTCTGAGCTTTAAAATAATTGACAGATTTTCAATATCTCGTGTTTATTACCAATCAACAATAGTGATAGAAGATCCAACCTCTACTGTTATTCTGAGATCAAAGGTTAGAAATACACTAACTTGCTCATTTTAAAGGGATCGTATAGTTTTGGTTGAGACTTCAGGTTATTATCATTTTTTAGTGAGATAGTGAGAAACCTCTTATGAATTATGAAAGAGCATGTTATTCCATGTGGATTTCAACGTTTATGTGATGAAAATTGATTTTGAAATTGGTGAGATATCCAAAACAGAGCGACCCTATAAAGTGTGGGACCCACATTTTATGACAATCGTTTTGTTTTACTTTGTTTCAGCTATTCCAAACCCGATTTTCATCAAATAAAATTTGAATTCCTCTTAAAATGGTAGGCTCTGTACTATTTCATAAGTATTTTCTTGGTATCTCGCAAAACAGTTAAAGCCCAATTTTCATCTCCACCAATACTGTACAGGGGCCGCGGAAGGTTTTTCAGTGTGGGGGGGGGGGGGGGGGTCAAGGTCAAGACACCGCTCCTGCTGTACCATCCCTTTAACCTTCGCACACAAAGAAACAATGTTTATAAAACTACAATAGCATCAATAATGGAGGATTTACCAGATTACAGTATTTTGAAACTGGCCGTATTCTTCATGCACATTTTCTCATTATTTTGTTGTTGTTATTTCAGTGCCACTGCCAATTGTTATGATAGATACTCTGCATACTTGGGACTCACAGTTGGAAATGGAGAAAACCACTCTAAGGAGTAATTCTGTTTCATCATCTTCAGCCTCTTCCTCAAGAGAGGTTCGGCGACCACAGGAATGGCTTCAGGGATGGCCACAGGAAAGGCAGGCCATCATAATCCAATATTTCATATTCAACAAAAAGCTGCAGCCATGTAGGAGCCTAATGGTCTTCAAAGCTATGCAAAATTCTCAGAACCAGTACAGATGTAAGAATGGTACAATAGTAGGGCTCTCTCGCTACCAGCAGATTCTGAGAATCCTAAAATGCAGCTGAAAATGAGAGAGAAGCAGGAAGCATCATTTTGATGTCAGGCTGACCTGAATCTTTTTTCTTTTCTTTTTTTTACCCCCTTAGACCTCTTTTTGCGAGATAGCAGATGATTCTCGCCTTTCATTTCCACCCATATGTTTGCAGATCCTTCCGTGACTAGTCTCCTTCCCAGATAATGTGATTAGCCCTTTTATTTGTGCTGGAAACTGTGTGTATATGCTATCAGCAGAATTCTGTAAAACCAGAACTTTTTGCATGCCTGAAATTTTCACAAATTGTGCGAGGAGCCAAGATTCGTGAAAGTAAAATGCATGCTAAAATTTTGATCTACACAATATATTGCACGCACATGTAGTATACTTGTATTTTTTCCTCCCCATGGTCAGCAATTTGCAAGCGTTTCATGCTGCAAAAATTAAAAGAAAAAAAAAATGAAAGGCAGTTGGTTCCAATTTTCAAAAGTTTCATGCTGCAAATGTTTCTGGTTTTGCAGTATTGTATGGTGCAGATTTCATGTGCGGTGAGTGCTAAATGGCAAATGTCAGTGTTTTTTTTTTAGTCTCTTAGATGCTATTTCACTAAATGCAGGATGATTTTTGCCAACCTGATGGCAGTTTTGTTGCAGAAGTGAAGGCCTATTTTTTTTTAATGGTGATGCTCAGTGAAATCACAATAATGGTTAAATACTCTCCGTTCTAAGTTGAAAATAGCACTGTACACTAGTTGTTCAGTTTAGCCCCTTTGTTTATAAATTTGTGGGCGTGCAAACAATACATTTGATATCATAGCAACTTTAATGCAAACATACCACGTGCACATTATTTTGAATGTGAATGGGAAGAGCTGTTGTTTTATATTCAGTTAGGGCGTAGTGCGTAGACTTAAAAAAGAAAGAGAGAAGGTTTTTTGGTTAATGTATCCTTTTATTGTGGTGATGAATTCAGAACCTTTCATTTCTCTTTCATCAGTCGTTTTTTTTTTTTGTTTTTTTGTTGCTGTATTTTTTTTAATAGTACAGTATTCATTGCATAATCGGGCATCTGATAATCGGGAACCTCGCTTAAATGACATACGCTTCCCAGAAACATTTCCAATGCATGTTATTTTCACTGGATAATTGGGCGGGGACCTCTGATAAACGGGACAATTTTTCTTCAAGCGATCTTTGATTTTGTTGATATTTTTTACACAAAAAATCTACCAAAATACCGCAACAATATTTCAAAGATTCCCTTTCAGTTGTCGTTTACATCGAACTTACAAAGCAAGCTTTGGACTGGTGTGTTTTGACCTCCGTCCATCCAGTACACGTACATGGATTTGTACGTACATAGCCACGAAAGCACCATGTATATTAAAGTATCCATGCCATTGCGAAACACATGCTTTCGCGAACATTCTTCTCCCCTACATAAGCAAAGCCATGTGCTCGCTTGCAATTCCTACTCACATCCAATAAAAAACATGCCTCGCTCACACAGCTCAGGCTGTGTACGTTGTTTAATCTCAGTCATACACTTTGAGGGCACAGTCCAGGGAGAGCTAGAGGGTCGCGCCGAGGGGTAGCTTGGTTGTGTATTCATGTACATGTACAGTACGTCAGTATGCATGTATGTGTGTGTGTGTGTGAGTGTGTGCACTACATGTACATGTCATATGCCGTTAGTGTATGGTGAGTGCTCATCGCGAAATCGGGCACCCCGCTTAAAGGGGCCGTGTTTGCTACTCCCAATCTGTCCCGATTATGCGATGAATACTGTATAAGTAGCAGTAGCAAGGAGCTATAATTCATTCTTGTTACTAACCACCATAAAGGAAACACAGGCGCACTGTGATACTGATCGGAAATGATCAGTGAGGAAGTGAGCTGCAACGAGCAGGGACCACTTGAAACCTCTCCACTTTGCCTCTTTCTACCAAATCAAAGTGCCCTTGGTATAGTTCACCAGTAGAGAGTTACCCTGCTGAAAAACAAAAACAAAAACAAAATAAATGAATAAAGCAAAAATATGGAACAAAATAAAAACAAAAAACAAAAAACAAATCCATTTGAACAAAGTATTAAGAAATGAAACAAGGTATCTGTACAACGAGTCGTAACTTACTCCTGATGTTGGTACCATTGTAAAAGAGAATTCTATTCAGTGTTTGTTTGTGTGTTTATTTTTGTTTTTTAAGAGGCAAATAAATGGATGTGTGCGTGCGTGCAAATCTGATATTTTCAGTCTAGTGTGGAGCATACAACTCCAGTGAATATCTCGTCGAGCAGAATCTTTGTACTATACATGTAGGTATGCTTCAATCCACACCAACGACAGATTTATTATCTTTCTTTTTTTTAATTAAAATGAAAGAAAATCATGTGTTGTTGTTTTTTTTAATGGAAACAATAAAAAGGGAATCTTAATGCTTTGAGAAGTGTCTGTCCATTTGTGAAATTTATCCCAGAACTGTTACCAGAGGATGACTTTATTGTGATTGAATTGCTTTATTACCAGTGATCTCAAATTACTTGGCATTTGAGTCACAAATATCCTTTTGATTTGTTCAGTGTGCTGGTCATTAACCTCTTCCAGGAATATCCAGTAAAACATTTTGGTGACAAACAAAACCCATGGAGAACCCACTAGAACCATTTCCTAGAATCATCCTCAGGTTGTAAAAGCTTCTGGTGGACTACATAATGCCCTCCTGCAGATTCTACCTCCCACGCAAACAGTAACTAATTCTCTTCTGCCCCAGCAGTTACTATCATTCAGGTGATCATTTATTCATGTATTATTCCATTCGGTTACTTTTCATTTTATGCATCGGTCGGTATGAAAGTATTCATGCATACATTATGTGCATTCACTCAATCCCATATTTTTCACCTCATCAAGTTCTGTAGGGTCGGATGATTATTCATTTTTTTTTAAATAGCGCTTTCTGTGTATGAATCTGGATATGAATATGAAGAGTTTGTTTGCAAAAACCGATAAGTCTGTATTTGCCAAATGGAGATATTTGCGATTAAAGGTCAAGAAAAATAAAGAGAATAATAAGAAAATGTTTGCTTCTTTTGACCATAACTTCAAAAATATACCTTTATACGTAGTGACCGATATATCATTTAAAAGGTATCATTTTATACTTTATGACAGAGATCGTTTTTTGCAAACAAACCCTTCATAAATTCAATTTCATTCTGTTATGTAGCTTGGCCTCAACCACTTTATGGTGCACCAAATATTCATTCTTTGGGGAATTTTTTTTTCTCCTCTACTGCATGCAGGCTCTGGAATAGGTTCCCTCCTCTTCTGAAATCATCGCAAACTCTGGATCACAAAATTTGAAGACATACGTATTCTGAAATCCCTATGTATGCACTGGACTAATTGTACTGTCACTACCTGGTAACTTGTATCAATTTTATCTCCTATGACAACAAGGGATGACATCTCATAGCACTTTGTATCAACTAAAGTAATTAAAAGTAAAAATAAATGTATATCATTATTATTATTATTGTTATTATTATTATTATTGTTGTTGTTGTTGTTGTTGTTGTTGTTGTTGTTGTAAGTTGTTGAAGAAAGAAAAAGAGGAAAGGTACACATTTCAATAAGGCTTTTAATTCTGTCAAATCATCAACCAGTGTTGTTTGTTGTGATTTTTATTTTTTTTTTTTGTCAGTAGAACTTCATGTAAAAGTATGAAGAACACAAAGAAAAAAAAAACCCACAAAAACCCAGGTCATATTGTTTGTTTGTTTTTCTTTTTACCTATGATATAATCTTTTGGTCAGGCACAATTTGTACGATATGATGCTGGATAGTTAGTACAGGTCAGAACATGTAAACCAGGGTCACGTTTATTTCCTATTTCTGATTCTGTTTCAGGAATGCTAAGGAATAATAATATTTTTTTTTTCCTGGCAAATGTGATATAATACACACCAGCTGTGTTGATAATGATGGTTGTGTCTGAACAAAATTAGAAGCTGTGGGAGTACACTGCTTTCTGTGGGGAAAACCTTCTCTAGCTATCATGTGAGTCATGTCCTTCGTTAAAATTTCCCCACAATTCTGTTATCTCAATGCAGAGAGATGCAATGTGGCATGTATAACTGTGCAAAGTCTGAAAGGATTTGAGTCTTGAAGGGAACCGATAAGTGTGCCGGCAAGAACTGAGGCATGCATGCCACATTGAAAGGGCAGTCACTTTATTAGCCAGGGCACACATGAGACTGTTCCTTAGTATATAGTGCCCACTTTCTTTGATACAAACATTTTCACAGACACACCTCCTTCCCTTCCCAACAACTGTCAAGTATTAAAGAGAGAGAGAGAGAGAGAGAAGTCCTATTCACACACACCTGAGATTTCATGATTTTTGAAAATTGATTCATGCAACATGATGTGAAAACCATTGATTTTTATGTATGGACACACACACATACACACAAATCATTAACTGTCGTTGTATGCACTTCAAAGTGAAAATTGATTTTTATGTATGGACACACACACATACACACAAATCATTAACTGTCGTTGTATGCACTTCAAAGTGAAAATTGATTTTTGAAGAACTGTTACTGTTGGTCGTGCTTTTTTAAAAAATAACTGTCATGATAATTTTCCCCGCGTGGCAGGTGAACGGGATGCGAAGAAGCCCTCATTTTTTTTTCAATCCCAGAATGCAATTCATCACATGCAGTCCACACACTCTCACACTCATTGTGTAGGCATGGTTAGTTTGGAGATATCAAAATGCTTCATTTGCAGCCGAGTGATTTTGTTATGTAGTGTCTGAGTGATCGTAAATAAATAAGTTTTTGTATTGCAATGCAAAAACACGTAACTCCTAGGTGTGAATGTACAGTAGTTACTGGTTTCAAATGCTCTGTTTTGCAAAGGACATGAACAAAATGATAATGATAATGAAAAACATTTATATAGCGCTTAATACTGATGTTTCTAAACGCATCGATCAGGAACAAAAAAGTGTGACATTGAAATAAAATACAGCATTATGTACATGTACATATTATAATATAACAACAGCAACAACATCAGAATTAAAATTGAGTAAACAGATAAACACATTTAAACCTGATGTGAACAAGAGATGTACCATTCCCCACATTTATGAGTGTATCTTAGCATGTGTAAAATATTCAGGGGGTCTAGGGCAATTACCCCCTGGGCAATTACCCCGGACCCTTCCCTTGGCCTTAATCCTAATCCCAATCCTGAACCTAATCCTAACCCTAACACAATCTCCTAACCCTAAACCTAACCCTAACCCTAATCTTAACTCCAACCTTACCACTAACTAGTATTTAGCCGGGGGGTAATTGCCCGGATACGTATTCAGGGATGCAATTTATCATTATCATATGAAGAAATTGGACAACGTTATTTACTACATTTAGTGATGAATGAATGGTGGATGATTTACAAAGTCTTGGAGGATTTCATAATCTTGAAGTGGACCAGCAAAGCAAGACAAGAAACAGTCCATATTTTACAGCTGCCAAGTATTATTACCAAATGGAACATGTGGTCTTCATGATTTCAAAGAAACATGGAACGTCCAAAAAATAGACTTTAATATTAAAAACAGCATCAAAACTGAGTAACTGTAAAAATAGATGAGTAAATTTCACTCTCTACCAAGTAAGATGAATTTTGCATGTCTTTAATTCCACAGAATCAAGACACTACATAGCTTGGTACATGTAACAGGCAAAAATATCTGCATTCTTTTATTTTTGCACTAGTTTCTGGTTACGCAAAATGCGTGAAAATTTCCATACTGTGAAAATGTTCACTTTTGAAAACTGTACTCTAAACTGTTGACATTACTAATAATATATCATGCAGGGATGCAGGAGCAATATTTTATGTGTATCTTGTAGTCTGACCAAATCTATCTTCACTCAAATGAAATCTGACTCAAATATTGAAGAGAAGATTTTCCCTAACCGGGCTGTGATAATAGAATTTTTGGGTTTGTCCAAGGTTGTCAACTTCCCTTCAGACATAACATCCTTCCATCCATGTGATAGCGCCTATCAAGTATAGGTCCAGTTTAACCCGTTGAGGATGAGTCCCAAGTATGGTACTCGGGCAGGTGTCTATGGGAAATGCGTGTTGTAGCAAAATCGGTCCATCCTCAACGGGTTGAAGAAGCACATTGCCAATTGGCAGATCAGGAGCAGAATCATAATTTGGAAAAATTAAATCAATAAACAACAGCTCCGTTGCTTCAATATATGACTATTTTCTCTGGGTGTAATTGATCTCATTTTTTTTTCTTTTTTCTTACATTTGTAACTCTAGGCTAATGACTATGACTATTGGGTTTCTGAGAAATCAATATCCTCCTCAAAATTAATCTCTGAAGATTGAAGGCTGAGGTTCATGTGGACAGGTGAAGGTTTGGTGGATATTAAAAAGGGTCAGCTGGGATCGAAGTTCATGGAGTGGTTGAATGAACATACACAAGCCCATTACCGGCTTTAGCCAGCGGCTGTAGGCATAGCCGGAAACTCCTTAATTGGAGTTTTATGAGGTGCAATCCACTTTATGCCATGTTTCCCAGTAGCTGAGACAGGCAGAGCAGATCCTGGGAGACATTTGGTATTGTACAAAGGCCACATACTGCCAGGAAGTTACTTGTATATCAGTAAACCTGGCTCCTTGTTCCCTCTGACCATCAACTGTGGCTTGTTTCTCACAAGTGAAAGAATGCACAACAGCATGTAGATTTTCCTGGATATGAAGCCTGGAAGACACACCTCAATAGAAATTAATTTACTCCAAACTGTGATTCTCTGAACTTTCAGTATACTCCGTCGGTTGAGAATGATAAGGGTGTTAAGTTGCCACTAAACCCATAGGCCCGAATTCACGAAGGTGGTACAAATGAAACCACGTGGTTTAAACCATGGACAAAAACCATGGAGCGCCAAGTGTCGCATGGAATACTTCGTTACGAAATCAGTCATTTCGTCGATGAAATGATTATTTTGTAACGAAATGACAACATTTTGTAACTAAATGAGCATTGCGTCCACGAAATGATAATTTCGTTAACGAAACGGTCATTTTGTCAACGAAATGACCAATTTCGTAACGAAATATTCCGTGCGACACTTGGCGCTCCATGGTTTTTGTCCATGGTTTAAACCATGGTTTCATTTGTACCACCTTCGTGAATTCGGGCCATAGTGTTCGAGACCACTTAACGCCCTTCTCATTCTCAACAGGCGACTCTGTGTCAGAGAACATGTTTTAGTGTAAACATCATCATTTTTGCTTGATTAAATTTTTGTGCTGAGTGGCTCAAAGACGTACATTGCAGGTTCTTAAAATCTTAATGGGCAGTGGGTTTCATGAATGTTTTCTACCAATTTACAGAAAAACAGAACTTGATTTACAATACCATGGACAAAAATTGATGATATATGTATTACTTTACTACTTTACTACTTTAATATATGTATTACTTTACTGTGCAACATGCATACCAATGTGTGCTCATCAGCCAATCAGATGCAAGGATTTCTGTAGCTTGTAACAGTTTGTCAGAAAAATATCCGACCAAAACTCTTCATGAAATGCCCCCAGGCCTCACTGTAGACAATTACACATTACTCAAGTACACATATTTCGTTACAGTATACACACAAATAATCCTATGGATGTGCAGCCTGCACAGAAAACCAGTAGCATACACACACATGCTTAAATAAACACAAGGATGCATTGCAGACATATCACCTGAACGCACACACAACTACTACTATAGTAGTATTTATATCAGCTGACGAAGCGCATAATTCAACCTGTTCAAAATGTGCATAAAAAACATGAAAATATTTTAATATCATTAGAATTCTTGCTGGCCAAAAGTAGTGTGAAATCTGCAAAAATGAATGTATTGGAAATGTGTAAATGCATTCAAGGTATCAAAGGCAGGGGAATCCCCGTGCTCATGTTTTGCCTACTTACAATTGTTTTAAATTTAGAGTAGGACACAAAGTTGAAAATTTGACCAGAAGAACAGAAAAAGGGGGGGGGGGGGGAGGACCTTCATGAGACCACGTGAGCTAGTACACGTACCAAGAGTGCCTATAAATTACAAACATAATTGCAATTATGATTCTAATCATTGTTCATTCACATGACCGAGGAAGGCTTTTCGGATTCTGTGGTTTTGAATTTCAGAGCGAGGAGGAGAGGTTTTTTTTTTTTTTTTTCAAAGTTCCTATTGATCACTTTCGAGCTGTCTTTCTGCAGGAGTGATTGGAAGGTCACCGTAATCTTCGCCCCAAAAACACGATTGGAGTTCAGTTATGTGTACATGTACATGGTCGTTTCGTCACTTAATTCTTTCAAAACGTGATTGGAAAACATTTCTGGCCCGTCGTTTGAAACACGATTGGAATTACTTTTCAAATCACCCTGTGCTTTTCCAGTTTGCATTTACATGGCAAGCATGCTTAATTTGAAACATGATTCTAGTGATGCTACATTACAGTTGTGTTTCAAATTAAGCAATCTCGGTGGGCATGAAAACTAGGTATCTCTTTTTTGGACTAGTCAATCAAATCAGGTGTTTACAGGGTGTATTTCATGAAATTCCACATGACATGTCTGAGATTATGAAGGTTGGGAAATCAGATTTAGGAAGTAAAAAAAGAGTGATAATGCATTCAAGGAAATTGTGTTTACTTCCTGTTGCTTAAAGCAATCGTGGAAAAAGCATAAGGAATACAAAAAGGAAAATACAGTTGATATCACTGAGCAATTCCAAGCAAGAGCATATCTGTATGCAAATTTATAGGAATTTGGCCACCTGTTTCGATCTGTTACAATGTCCCATTAGTTAATAGGTCAACTGGGAAATCATCTCAAGGGAGGACCAGCATATGTGCATATTTTGCTGTCGGTACTCATCATTTATGAATCTTCATCAACTGAAGACTGGGTAGTTAAAAGTTTGAGCACTGTTCAACCAGAAGTCAGTCTGTGTACATGTACATGTGTATATAAGTGTGTGTGTGTGTGTGCCACATAGACTCTTGCCATAACACTTCATTGTACTTAAATAGATATCAATTCCTACCCATAAAAACCAATCCACCATCTGCTTGCCTCGAGTGTTTGTTCAACGCCAAGCAGTCATCCAGTTTTCAGATTGCTGCTGGTCGCATTATTTTTTAGTATTTTCGAGACAGCTGGAAAGTCTTTGGAAGTCAGAAGTGCCCTTTTTGCTCTTTATGTGGAAGGGTGCACCCTGGTAATGGATAACTGGCATGGAGTGGTCTTTTTTTAGCAGGAGTGCAAGTTACCATAGGGAATAAAGTGCTGCATTTCATTCTCTCAGCCTCAATCTCACCAGGGCCCCGTTTTATCAAAAGATCAAATTGATTTTAAATTTCCTGACCACACGGTCTGCCATAGACTTACAGTTGAAATCAACTTTATAATCAGTTTTAACTCTTTATAAAACAGGGCCCAGAATCAGAATAAGACCATTCAAGCTATAAAGCAAAAATGAAGTGTTTTAGAAGTAACAGATACAGATGCAATTTTTGCTCTGCTGAATCAGAAAGCTACAAGGGCATTCATTATCAGTCCCTTGATTGAAAAAAAAAAAATAGAGTAAATAATTTAGAAGGCAAAATACTGACTGACAGAAACAAGACATGGCTTCTTTCACACATAAAACCAGCACTCTATCCATCAACAAAGGCGTAATGGTATCAAAGCATGGTTTTAAAAAAAAATGTGCAATGTTACACAAATAAAAAGGAATATTGAGGATGGATGTATAAGGAGGCACATGTTGTAGACATTTACATTGTACTTGTATGTTCAGATACAGTAATAAAGAGGTGAGATATTTGTTCTGTCATGAACATCTACATCTGTACATCTGTATCTATATCTGCATCTGAATAAGTATTTTGTGTGTGTGTGTGTCTGTCTGTCTGTCTGTTATTAATATGTTAGGATGTTTTGCAGCTGTTTAAAGATTAAGATAAAATCTCCAGTTCATCATGTCATTACTACAGTATGTCTGAATAGGTAATTCAACAGCCACACAAGATGTTATTTTGATATATACAGTGAACCCTCACCAGTTTGTCTTTGAAGTGCCCGCAGGGGTTTTTCAAAATGGAGGTCTTACCAGAAATTTGTCCATGGCAATGCCATCCATCTTCTCCTTGGCACCAAGTGTGGTGCATCATCATCTCTTAGCATTCCAATACCAGACATATACTCTTCACCTGACGAGGCAGTTTATACTGGTTAACTCCTCCCATGACCCAGACTGCTCTCTTAAGCCTCATGATGTGGAGTTCAAGCTGACTCCCACATCTTTCAGCAAGTGAGGTCCTGCGTCACGCTGCAGCCCAGCATGTTGGTCTTGGATCACCAAAGTATGCAACAATGGGACGGGGACGGGTGAGAGGAAAGTTCGCTGGCCTTTTGGTGTATTCCGCACTTCCTGGGTGTTCCATTTCTTCAGACTAATCGTTGATTATACTGTCTGGCAGAAAATGAAAGATCTTGACAGCTGCAGAGTCGATATTGCTCTTTGAGCGAAGACATTTTCCCAACAAAAACGCTAAACAAATAAGTGAGAAATAAAAAAGAACATAAAAATTGAAAGATTGACATTGCTTTCACTGCCTTCCTGAATTTGTAGTGAAAATGATGTATTTATCTATTGTAGAGTAGACACACATACACACAAAAACACACACACACATTTTCCATTCCCAGGTCACAAAACCAGTAGAAACCAGTAAAAACCAGTAAGCATTTTTAACTGGTCATTACTGTTTTAACTGGTCTTAACTGGTCTTAAATGGTTTCAACTGGTACCAGTTGAAACCAGCAAGGTAACTCCAACTTTCCAGTAACAAAATGAGCAATTCTAATTGAAACCAGTTGATACTAGTTGAAGACATACTGGTACCAGTTGATACCAGTTTAATCATACTGGTACGAGTTTATGAGTTGAAACCAGTAAAAGTCTACTGATGGCCAGTTGTAATACCAGTTCAAGTATCACTGTACCAGTTGGTAACAATTTCTGTCGGTTGAAGTCTTATGGTACCAGTTGATACCAGTTCAAGTGTCATTTTGTACCAGTTGATACCAGTTGAAGTCTTACTGGTACCAGTCTATCCCAGTTGAAGTTGCACTGCTTACCAGTCCAGTTGGAGCCATTAAGTCTCCTGGGGCCTGTTAGACTAACATGGGAAATCGATCCAACCCAAGACCGATCCCAAGTCTGGGATTGATACCATCCTGGGAACGACTCTTGTGACCCGTTTCAGTAAATCGATCTTTGCTTGGGAACGATGATTAATTGAGTTCGACTGATTCAATCATAGTGAATGAGGCTGTTATCGATAGTGAGAGCTAAAGGAGAGAAACATGGCAATGACAACCAAGCAGAAGATACGGTAAAGAAACATTGAAATTAATATTTCGTGGTCAAATTTCATTTTCAGTGCACAAATTTCATCTTAGAATGACATGTTTATTGTTATTTCCATGGCTGATGCCATTCCAAGTCTGTTCTTGGCAGTCATAAGGAAGCACTGCCCAACGATTTCTTTACTCTGTTCGTATTGAACATGTTAATCGCAACACTCGTGATTTGCTTAGTCCCATGTGTGTAATTACGTACACGTATGTTGATTGTCAGTCTACATCTACCACTGATACGGTAATCCACATCTCGCTCCATCCTTGCTTTGTTCATGCTTGTAGACTCATGACTGTAGACCTAGAATATATCTATAGATTAGTTACAACTTGTCACTGATAAGATTTCGATTAAGTGAACTTCAAATAATTTGTGAAATGTCAGCAATATCGCAGACTCCGCTAGGCGATCGCTTAGGCTGTCTATTTAAAATTCCAATTTGAGGCTCCTCCGGACAGACAGCTTTTTCTGCCTAGAAACTCTAGACCCTCTACCTAACATTGTTAGACCTCTACTCTTCATCACAATCACAATTGAGTCTCTCTTGTCTAGACCGAGACTCTGTACTGTTCAATTCGAGTGCAGTCTACAGTGCAGTAGATTCCATTATTTATAGGCCTAGCCTAGATCTACTATTAGTAGACACTTCCTTTTCCCCGCTAGGTTGAGTAATGACAGACAAATTTGAGAAAAGAATTAGGGCTTGAGATATTTTACTTGTCATAGCATGTTTCTACAGACTTGTATAGTTAAACTTTGTAATCTGTTTATTCTGTTATCAGCAGGGACTGGCTCTGAATGTGATGCACTCTTCTACACAGTGGACAAGAGGACTGTGCAAACCTTATGAGAGAGGTGAATTCCTGACCAGGCTTTGAGCTCATTGATTGACTGGAAAGGTATAAGTTTCATTTCTTAAAATTTTCTGAAAGCTCATTATTCAAAAGGTTTTTCAATGTATTATCTATACCCAGTTTTAGAACTCAATCATACTATTGTGGGAGGGAAAAAATCATTTAATGGGGATGTGGTGGTAGTGGTATTTCTAATCACAATACCTATGTACATTTTTATCCTTATGATGACACCATGTACTTTGAATCCTTATTTTCCTGATACCAAGTGTGAAATTTCCTTGAATTCATATTTTTTCTAGCGTCTTAAATCTGCCTCCCTCAGAGAAATATAAATTCTTCTCTTTCTTCTTCTCTGTAAAGGATCTTCAGATACTTTTAGTTGATATTATGTGATGCAGCATTGGCAAATCAAGATCAATAAAACGGCATGAGATATGTCATGAATCCAAAACCCTGAATGTACAGAAAGCTCTTTTGAAACCAAAGTTGATTTGAAAGGGTGTGTACAGTTCTGGTCAAGGTGAGGATTTAGCATTTAACGTTTTGCAAAATATTCAGGAGAGATGTCAAAGAGCATGCAATTCTAAGGGGTATCAAAAGTTTATTTGATGAAAATCGGTTTTGAAATGGCTGAGATATCCCAAAACAAGGTGATACAAAGAGATCCTAATAAAAGGCGTTGCCTGGCCCCTTTTATTATTATCACTTTTTTTTTGATATCTCAGCCATTTGAAAACCAATTTTCATCAAATAAACGTTGAATCCTTCTTAAAATTACATGCTCTTTCATATTTCATAAGAGGTTTCTCATTATCTCACTTAGGAATGTTCAAAACATGAATCCCCACGTCAACCAGTACTGTACAGTGCCTTTAAGTCAAATAGTGGCCTATGCAAGTTTCGGTATGGAGACCAAAAATGCAAGTACATAGTGTAATATTTAACTTTAAAGTTATCACCATTGCCCATCATTTTTTTATTAAGTCCTGAGAGATTTGACTTCATTAATTGGCAGAGTGACATCTATTTGCAACATGTCTTTGTCTTGAATTAAGCTATTCGCAAAATAATCTTTTGCTTTTAAATGTGACCATCTTTGAGAGTCCATGAAGTTATGGTATGAGTCATTACAGTATTAATGTGATAGGGAAAAAAACACTTAACAGTAACAAAACCATTTTTTGGTTCAAAACGTCTTCAATGTTTCTCTTTTTATTTTATATGCTTTGTTTTACCTCAGGAAGGGACAATTGCCAAGTTTTATTGGTCATGTGTCGTCAACAAGGAACATCTACAGTCACAGCCTTTGTCCTTTCTATTGGAGGATATGAAACCCTATTCCTTCTTATATGCAGCCGTGGAGAACAGCTAGGGGACTGTCTTGTCCAAGCATTGTAGCTACAGATGATCTTGTCTTCAAGTTGAGTTTTCAAATCTTTTCAACTGAACTCTTATCTTTTCCAGCAACTTTGTGAATGGCGTGTGATACATTCTGGGAGCCGGGCGCCTTTGAATGTTTCTACACATAAATGGGGCTATGCTGTTTCCTCATCATCATGGTCATCTTTGTTCTAGATCTTGGCTTCTAGCCACATTACATGGCAGAGTCACCATTTTCTTTTAAGAGGGATTTGTGTATAAACTAGGGGGATCTGCAACTGCGGCATCATTCTGTCCTGCAATTTATGAATAAGCTGAGCCAACAGTAATGTAACAATCTATTCATCATCTCCAACCTCCACATAACAAGTCCACACAAATACGACAACAGTTGATTCAGAGGTGATAAGGGAATAAAAAGTTACTTTTGATTTTGATCTCCCTGTGTAACAACAATGGTATTCTTTCAAAAGTCATTTAGCAAGAAAGTTTAGGCATTATTGTATAGATATTTTACTCTAAATGTGTTAATAGTGTCATGAATATGCATTTATACAAAGTGGGTGTGGCCTGTTCTGCCCACAGTGGAAGTCAAGATGGCTCGAAGCTGGGACCATGCCGTCTGAGGAAGCGAGGGAAGAATAAAGTTTTCATTACTTTGAGTTTGATTAGTGGTGGTGATTTGTTCGGTGTCAGAATGTGTGACATGTTGTTGCCCCACCAGGATTTCCCTCATTCCGTAATACTGTAATAGCAAATACAAGAGTATGCTGTAAGTAGATTCCTGGAAACTTATACCTTTGGCTGGTGAATACTTTTACTTTGAAACCTCACTCTCTTATTTTGACACGACATTGAATTTTATCTCATTGTGACGTTTGTGAGCTTAATTTTTTTTTTTGGTAATCAATTTGTGTCATATTACTAAGATAACCATCATATTATATGCATAATAAATAGCCACTTTGTTTGTTATGTATTTGTTTTATCTGACTAAATTCAAATAGAAACCATCTAAGGCAATGAGTAAGCCATTTTAGTCAATAGTCCTTGCTGTTTCTTCATTTTTTCTTTGTCTATGTAATTGTGTGTCAAAGTCGTTATAAATCTGTAGTCTCTTCCATCCCCCTCTAAAATCCAAGTATATCATACTTCCTTTTTCTTGCTCAATTTCTCTTGAACCTATTTTTCATATAGCTCTCTTCTTGCACTGCTATGATTCTCTCATTTCCATTCTCCCTGGTGTGCATAATATGCTACCTTTCTCTCCTTTCCATTCTCCTTGTTATATGCTACTTCACTCTTGACCTTTAACAATGAAAAAAAAAAAAACTTGTGTCTTGCGTTGGAGGCTTAAAAGAGGGAATGTCTGAATGGAGTTGTCTCATGTTGTAATTTGTACGTTTCTACCATGAATTTGATTTGAATTTGAATATTTTTTCAGTTGTAAGAGAAGAGAAAAGCTACTGTATGTAGAAGAAAGATGCATACTAGTATTAAAAGTTTCATTGGTATTGATTTTCATATCTTATTCATTCGTGACTTCAATTACCATTGTTTCTTCTATGTGATTTTACCACACCAGATGTGAATGATTTGCCCTTCACGTGTGAACGTGATGTAGTGGTGTTGAAACCCAAGTACAGGCTTTCAGATAATGAAGAGTGTGTATTCATCACATTTTTTTTTTTCCGGTAGCATTTTGACATTGCACAATTAAATTGCATCAAATGTGAATATTTTTGTAACAGTTGACTTATTCAGAAGTGTCTAGAGTGCTATAGTTGATTGATGTTGTTTTATCGAGTGCTATAGTTGATGGCAGGCTTTCAAGTGATCCTACTTTTCCTACTTTTTTACTGCTGTCCCTACTTTTCCTACTTTTTTGCTTAAAATCCTTCTTTTCCTACTTTTCTGGTTAAAAACCCCGCAAAAAAAAAAAAGAATGTGCAAGGCTACTTGAATAGTTGATATTCAGAAATAATGAGTAGACTCTAGTTGCAGATTCTTACTGGTGGGGAGAGCCTCTTCAGCTTGAAAGAGGGATGACACAGACCAATCAACCACAAGACTGCTGCCAGCCTCAGCTTTTGCTCCTGTGCAGATGTGATTGATCCCACTGATATTGCAGCCTAGGACTTGGAGTAGTGCTCAACCAGCTCTCATCATTGCTCCAAATTACCAGGTAAGCTTGCCATACACTTAAAAGTAGAATTTGACGCGTGACTTCCAAAGAATACAACTGAGGGGAAAATGCCGCCTACAGCCAGTTTTAATGGATGTAGAGTTCAAGCATATCATGTCTCATGTATGTGCTGGCATACAAATCTTCAGAAACCAGAAATTTCCTTTGCTAAAAATGTGGTTTTCCACGTAAATTGTAAGGGTCATATCAAACGAGAAATAACAACTTAAAGATCCCCTTTCCCTGAAATCGTCAATAATATACGTTTTTGATAATAATTAAAAATATTAAAATAATTAAAAATTTGACAATATGACAAACTTAATATGAAAGTAAGATTTTCACCACAGAAACTAGATCTGGTTGATGTGAGGATGAGAAATGCAAGAAAGCATGGATTGGTAGGGACCCATTTGCAGGAAACTCGCACATTTCATTTCATTTTATTTGTTTCCACAGGGTAGATAAAAAGACATACAAATATTACATGAGCGCAACTTACATCATGCAAGATGGAATGCAATAAATATTACTGAGCCAAATCAAAAGCACTCGGGTAACATCAGTTTGATCTTTTGGCAAGAGTTCAAGAAAAGAAAATGTAAGTCACCAAATTTGTCAAAAGTTAAAACTTTGAAGACTTGTGAGGTTTAACATGAGACATGTGACTTGTGATATCCATTTGAATCATTGTCAGGTGGTAGATACGTTGTACGACTACTAAAAATCTTCCTTGATTCATCTGAAGTTAAACAACTGAGGAAAGTCAATTGCTGAAAAATCAGATGAACAAGAAGAAATGTTCAATTAACAGATCCCACAAATTGTTAACAAGGAGTGAGAACAACAGTGATTACTTAATAGCCATCTTGAAAGATAAAACTAATAGAGCAGAAACCTCTCTATGGACAATCTTAAAAGTTGATGGCTTGTTACATCTTACAAGTGTTGTTTCAGAGGTTGAATTGTATCACAGATAAGACGTACATTACCTCGAAAAACTTACAAGAAAGTAGGAAATGGAGGAACTTCATGGAAAATGAACACAAAAACAATATTTCAATATTGCTTAAAGATTGATTGAAATTGAAACCATGAGACTTTGAAGTCCACTTCCTGAAGACACTTATGGAACTATCAAGAATATATATATATAGAGAGAAAAGCCATCAAAGCATACCTGAAAAAACCCCAAACATTTAGGAATGATAGTGAATGCATATTCCACAAATAAGAGCAAGTATGTGAATGTTTTAAGTGGAACTGCCATGAACAGTTTGTTAAGTTTTGAGAAAAGAAGTTGCAAAAAAATTAGAAGCCATGATATCTTTTTATTCCACAGACCTTGCAAATTTTAGTTGATAAGCTTGAACATCTTTTTATCACCTAGCTAGTTTGAACAAGATGCGGGAAGATGGTAAAATCTGATGGATCATTTGAAGTGACATACCCAAAATATTGAACCATTTCAAAGAGTCTTGGTAAAATGTGAGACAGAGAAACTTCTTAAAGAAGAAAAAAGTGAATGGATGGATGTGTATCCCAATTGTGTCAACATACAAAACCAAAAGAACAATGGATAGTATCAAAATTGAAAGGGCACAGATACACTGTATTTCAGAAATAAAAAGGAACTGCATGATAAGTATACTGATCATCTAGAGTGTATTTTCTCTCAAACAGCCGAAAAAAGTTTGTTAGTTGGAATTTGATGAGAGATCGGAGAAGCTAGCAAGGATTTTAATGATAATGACAGTCACTATTCCCCAGATCTTGCAAAGAGTAGTTTATAAAATTGACAAGCTGAAATATTGAGTCAGCAAAATATCTGGAAAATGAAAAGCAAAATCTCAACCATGCAAAATTTAAAAGGCTGAAGGATATGATATTCTCAAAATTTTATGAAGAAGTTTGATTTCAAGAATATTGAATGAGCTTAAAAGTGCCTGAAATAATTGCAAAATGGAGAAACTTCCTGGAAAGATCAAATGGCTGTATGTGTATTCCACAAAAAGGGTCATGATGAGTTGAAAAGAAGTTGAATATAAAGAATTATTAAATATCACCAGTGAATTTGGCAAAAATTGCAAACAGTAGAAAATCATTGGAAAGTACAGAATGATTTTCTACAACTCTTTCTAAATTTGTTAATACAAATGTAAGTTGATTCAAGGATACATGGAATGTAGCATCTACGGAACACCAAAGAAATGAAAACTTTAATTTAGTATCTGCAGAAAATTATTGAAAAATATAGTCATTTTTGCTACCTACAAAGTCAGTAAAACTACAGACAATAAGAAACAAAAAGCAGATGTAGATGTATACTCCTCACATCTTGTAAAGTGGAGTCATTTCATTATACTAGTCTTCTGTTACTCTACATGCGACTATACTACATTTCCCTAATTGATTTTTCTCACATTCTCTTTATATGTTTTATGTTCTGTCAGTTAAAGTGTTTCAAATTGAGCTTGCCTTATGTTTCCATCTACAGTATATCATGTGATTATATCAAAATAATCTACATCACTGGAAATTAAGTGGTGGACACTGTGTTGTATGCTCACTGTGCTGTAAACTCACAGTAAGTGTGTAGATTTGTAGTTGGCCAGGATTTGCAAAATAAAGATGTTAAGGCATTGGTAGATATAATTTCACTTTGTAAGGCCTCATTGTCATGACACAACCCATTCTTCATGCATGTCTTGCATGTAAAAGTGATGAAGTACAAATGTAATATGATAACACATACTCTCAGAGACTGATACTGAGCACTACATATAAGTAGTTTACATTATCCTGTTATTTTGAAATGTTTGAACACATGTATTTGAAATCGAAGGTCTCTTGGAAAGTTAGTTTATAGCTTTAATATCTCATGGTCATTCACCTAGAACTTGAAAGCATACTAACCTTGTCTTGAGCATCACTTGAATAACTTTGTCAAACATCCTTATTTCCAGTCTTCTTCACACTTTGAAATGAAACATATCTTCACAACTTCAAATGAATGTAGATAAAAGTGTCATCCTTTTTTTTTTAATAGCTGTTGTCAAATATACTTATTTCCAATCTTTTTCACATTCTAAAATGAAACACATATTTTCACAACTTCAAAACATTCAAATGAATGTAGATGAAAGATGTCATCAGAGATGAAAGTGTATAACGTACCTTTGGCATTGGTGTATAACTTACACATCATGGAATGTTTATGTCATATTTTGTGGGATGATAATCTGTTATATATGGTAGGTGTTTATGTCAATCGCAGAATTATGTCTTTTCTATGCAAGCATGGCAAGTATTGTAGTAAAGTGATCAAGATTCATATTGCCTGTTCTGTTGAACATGCATTTGTGTTTGTTTCCTGACATTGTTCTTACAAATGTCTGCCTTTGTTGTATTTTTCAGGCTCTCCCAGGAGCAAAAGTGAGGCTGAGGCAGGGTTGTGAGTACAAATTAAGAGTTACATGTACCATTAAGAGTTCTGGTGAGTATCGATGAAAACTACTCCTAAAAGCCTGCGCATGTCCTGATTTATTCCTACTCTTTTTTTTTTCTCTAATGCCCTACTTTTTCCCTCTCATGTCCTAATTTTTCCTACTTTTTTAGAGATTCTGTTCCTACTTTATTCCTACTTTTTTACATTATCCCACTTGAAAGCCTGTGATGGTTTTGTTGGCGCACAGCGCTTTAAAGATGAAAAGATAGATATACACATACATGTATGTTCAAACATGTCAACAAAGATGAAAATGGCAAACAAAAAAACAAGCATATATACCAAATAAAGAATACAATATTGTTCCAAACATTAATGACAGCAATTACAGTCCTCAGTGTGAGTGGAACAGATACGTTATATATATGTATGTATGTATGTATGTATGTATGTATGTATGTATAACACACACACACACACACACACACACACACACACATATATATATATATATATATATGTGTGTATATATATGACTGCATCATGTGTGTTAAATGCCCAAGGTGGTGAAACTAGCACAAAATTCTGTACTAGTATGAGGCTCAACATAATTAAATTGATAATTTCACCCTGTGAATGGTCTTTATATTATACTGGGCAATATATATGTACTTTAATAGCCTTGGCGTGTTACTAGTATACTACATATGGCATTTTCCTCACCCTCTTCCTCTTTATTTTCTCTCTTTCCCTTCGTTCTTCCTTCCCTTCATTCATACTTTTTTGCTCTTCTCTCTTTTCGCTCTATATAACATACGAGCACATGACAAATTGTATCACTTTATTGCCATTATGACACTTCTGTGTGAGGTCATCGCTATTATGATGTAACAATCATAAGCGCGCAACTCAGCGAGTGTAATGGGTCTTTTCCAGCTTGGGTCAGATCTGAATCAATCCCAGCTTTGGGTTCAGTTCCCAGCTCCGCATCATTCCCAAATTGCTTAGTGAAACAGTTCCTAATTTTTTGGGAATGATCAATCCCAAAACTGCCCCTGGGATCAATTGAATTGATCTTAGGACTGATCCCAGAGCTTAGTGAAACAGGCCCCTGTTTGCCAGTTGATACCAGTTCAAATATCACTTTGTACCAGTTGGTAACAGTTCCTGCCAGTTGAAATTTTACTGATACCAGTTGATACCAGTTCAAGTCTCACTGTGTACCAGATGATATCAATTGAAAGTCTACTCTACTGGTCTATGAGTTGACATCAGTTCAAGTCTCAATGTGTACCACGATGCCACTTGATACCAATTGTAATCTACAGGTACAAGTTGATACCAGTTGAAGTCTCATTGTGTACCAGTTGATATCTTAATTAAGGTAATGGTACCTGCGGCTGATGCCAGTTTGAGTCTTACCTGGAGTCTACTTTCTTAATTCGATCAGTTCATCAAACTGAATTAAAAAGTAAATTATACTTGTTTTAAAACATCAAATTAAAAAGTAAATTAAACTTGTTTTAAAACATCAAATTAAAAAGTAAACAAAACAAAATAAAGCAAAACATTTGACATGATTGAACTTGGACTCTTAATGACTTAAACTTAGTTCAACTGGAACCAATTTAGATCAGTTGACACTTAAACTGACAGACTGTATTTCGACCAGTTTGTGTGTGTTTGTGTGTGTGTGTTTGTGTCGGTTTGTGTGCGAATAGTTAGACACAACTTGAAACCCATGTACCTGACTGCATGGACTTGCTTACCACTTCATTCTAGATTAAAACCCAGTAACTAACACATTGAAATGTTGATACCACTTGATACCAGTTGGTTTCTACTGGTTCTATTGCATATTGATATTCATAAGCTATTCAAATTCTCTATGTGAAAAAGATGAAATATTGTTAAATTTATTGTTTTTATGATTTCAATAAACTCTTACATGTCTGAAATGTAATTAGAAATTTACCTAATATTATTGCCATGATATTCACAATTTCAACTTGTACCTTTGATGAGGTATTTTCATATTTTTATAATAAAAATGTAATCTACTTGGTAACCATGTCTTAAAGTATTGCAACTAGATGGCCCTATATATATATATGAATGAAATATCCCTTGCACTAACTAGGTCTAGGACGTAGGCTAAGCCTAGATGTACTTGTAGGTATAGGCTTTAAGTCTAGCTGTAGGATTATGATAGGTAGATATTAACAATGTCGTGACATATACATGTTCTGGTATAAACCCATACATCAAACAATTCAACACAACATTAATTTTGTCAACTTGATCCCAGTTGATTCCATTTGGACGAATACCAGTTGATACCAGTTGATTCCAGGTTCCAATTTCCATATTGAAACCAGTTGCCGTAACTGGAATCAACTGGTACCAGTACCAGTTAGCCAACTGGTTTTTCGACATATTTAAATATATTGGTAAAATATCTTTTCTTTTTTTTTATATAACATAGGCACATCAAGGATATACTTACTACTCATGCAATTATGGTATACTGTATACGCTATATATTTCACGTGGGTTTTATTTTTGCGAATTTCGCGAGTCGGGAGTTATTTGCGAAATTAACAGCACGTGAAAATATTACCTTCCAAAATGAATCCCTTGCCTTGACGATACGAACATTTTACGGCTTACTGAACAGACCATACTGGCTAAGCTTGTTTACGTACATATAGCATGTCCACGTCTAACTACTAGTACACACAGCCCAGTCGCTGTGGTAGCATTCATTGCTAGTAAGTTGAAAATTCACACTTTCTTTGCCACTTCATATTTTCTCTGGTCCCCCAATCGCGAATTTAACCACTCGCGAAAATGTTGTGACGTCGGCAATTCGCGAAAATTTATGTACGCGAATATTATAGCGTATACAGTAACACCTCAACTTGTACTTGTAGCAAGCTAAGACTATGTATGTACCTGTTATCATTCATTTTGGATTTTATATTTATCAGTTTTAGAGAAAACAGATATTTACATGTAAAACTAATGCAGAATACAGCTGCATATTTTGTCAACTTTTCAGGGAAGTGACCATCTCCAGACATAATGCTTGTTTTGTGTTGTCAGTTGCTTGCGTCAATGTGTATAGCACATTAGAATGTAAGTGCATGGTCATCCAATCATCAGTTGTTTCATTAGATAGCCACTGCCCATAGGCGTACCTATTTTGGAGTATAGGCTATTACCTTGAAGGCAGACTATGTGGACCGTGTGATATGCTGTTCAACATCCTGACCTACTGTTAAATATTCCTTTGCCCATGGTTATCATAACTGTAGCCCTTTTTTTCATTTCATACCCATTGTAAAATTATGTTCTATATTCATTGAGTTTCCTTCTTTTTGTTTGATTGATTTCATGCAGAGTTTCTATTTTGCGTGAACATGTGAATTATCTGATAAGAGTGGTAAGTTAGAACAATATCTTATTGTTAGTGGTAATATTGATGTGCCCTGGAAATACTGTTGTGATATTGTTCCATTAAAACAGTACTCAGAAAAATTATCCTTCCCATATGTTTAAGAGATGCAAAGTCAGTTCCATAAACCACTTCTTGCTAGTCACTAAACTCCTTGATGCCTGTGTGTTGTCTGTCTTTAATTTTCAGTAATATACAAATGATGCACAGGTCTGAGTGCATCAGTTGGAATTGTGTGCATAAGGTAACTATGGAATGCTTAACCCACGAGGTGAAGCAGAGTGGGTTTAGGCTAAATTCTATAGTTACATACCACATGCACACTATATTCCGACTGAGACATGTGCGTTATCTGTGTTATAGAATAGGTAATTTTCTTGCCAAAAATCAATTTTTCTATCATGTTACCCGATGACAAATTTACCGGATGCATTTCCTTTTGGCTTGCCATAGACAAGAGCCCGAAAATCATGCATCCAGTATTTACTGGCTGCATGATTTTTTAGCCAACAGACGTCTCGTGCTGAGTGTGTGAACGCTTGCTTTAATAGTGCGTGAACCTTTGTTACAAGTGTGCGTACTCTTGTTACAAGTGCGCGATAACATGCTTACCACTGTGACTCAGTGTGCAGCCAGTACAAAATCAACACATAGCTCTTGACCAATGCAATCATAGGATTCTCGCTACCCATTCTATAACGGCCTCTAAACCTTGCAGCAATAAAACTTAATAGAGTATAGTGACTTTCAACATTTATGAAAGATTATACAAGAGGCATTGAGGCAGTGATGCACTATTGAGCTCATATTCCAAGGACAATTCACATTGTTTGTACAGGCATTTCATTTCCAGTCAATACTTCTTGTTGCAGGAAGTATACATATATATGTGAAAAGAGTCCTTTCGTGGAAGTGAATATTACATTGAAAATATGAATGAAAACTGTATTGGTTGGAGAATTGTAGCAAACATGCACAATACAGGACATTTATTCCAAGAAAAGATAAATAAGAGCTCTATATTCAAGCGTTTATATGAAGGAGATGTTAAAATGAAAACGCCTCCAAATGGAAATATTAGGAAATAAAATTTACACACAGCTCTACAATTTTATGATATGCCACCAAATCATCACTAGTCACTTTTAGTATGTATAGTGCCTGGCATAAATTTCAGAGGAAAGCAAGTCAGCATGAAATTTCTCATTTAAAAGTCACATTCTTTATGTAGAAATTGATTACTCATGTGTCTTCTTATGATAACTACTTATCTTCGCATAAATCAATGTTTCATGCATATGATTACAATTCTCTACATTCTATCCCGTGGGTATTTATTTTGCAACCAATGGATAAAAGTTTGATATTCTGGTACCACTCTTTCTATCATTTGAGGTCCTGCTGATTTTATCTAATGTACTTAGTGGTCATGCCTTTAGTTATATTATAAAACAATTTCTACTCAGAGTTTGCAAACACAAACATAACTTGTGCAGTTCTGAAGATACTCTCCCTTTACAAATCCTAACACATAAAACAAAAATAACATTTAACCTATTAAGGATGGACTGATTTTGCTACAACACGCATTTCCCATAGACACTTGCCCAAGTATACTCGAGACTCATCCTCAATGGGTTAAGAGACTGAACAGTTGCTTGTTCAGCCCCCAAACTGTCAAATAACTTGCCATTAAAAATCAGGAATACCCACTTTAAAAGGATTCATATCAAGGCTTAAAATGTATCTCTTTATTTAGCTGTTCATTATTAAGCATTTGAGGAGCTCTTCCAGAGCAGAAGAATATATATGTTCAAAGGTTCTGTGCATTAGAAGTTGATGTATTATTATCATTATTGTTATCATTTCCTTTTCTTCCATTCTGCAGGTGAGTTGGCAAATCAGAGTATGCTATGATGGCATTTGCCCATGTGGACGTGGCAAGACATGTGAAGGCAGGTAAACAGTGTAGAGACCACTTGTTCCATACCAAGTTCTTCTTCATGATTGTGACAAAACAATGAGTAGCAGTCATTGTGGAAGTAAGAACGACCAGCAATTTTAATGTCAGCTATCAATCATTCAGAAAACTGGGACTGTAGCAGTGACCACTGTGGTTTGCAACAGTTGGAAATCCATGGGTGAAACAGGGCTTAATTGTTTAGACTTTGGTGTGGGACTTAAAACTCTCTCAATAGCATTTCAAAATCTCTGGGATGGAATGCTCTGCATGTACCCTGCCCCACCCATCATGATCTGCAGGAGTTCATGAGTCCTCTCTCTGTATAATGTTATGCAGTCACAGGGATGTATTGGAAATGTTTTGGTTTTACTTTATTAGTGATTACTCCTTGTACAGTGTATGTATAGGGCATAGTTATTATTATTATTATTTTTTTTTTGTGGGGGGGGGGGTGAGACATTTAGTCAAAGCCTCTGTGCAGTTTGTTGTTGTTGCTGTTGTTGTTGTTGTTGTTGATGATGATGTTCTTGTTTTCATTCACTTTTTTTTTTTTAGGAGGGGGAGCAAAAAAAAAGCGTTGCTTTTGTTGTTTTTCCTGGGAGTGGGATGGGAGGGGTCACCATGGGATTTAGCACAGTACCTACCAAAGGGGACTTATTTGTTATGGATTATGTAATACCATATTTCCTTCATTCTTACTTCGTATTATAGTGCATGTATTGGACCATCAAATCTTTTCTACATGGATTTGTGCTGGTACTGAATTATTCTACATTGTACTATGATACTTCATTGGATTGAACACTTCATACATGAGCATTAGAAGGCAGTTCACCGTACTATCACTGTATCTCTTTCCATTTGCAATTTAATCATGCTCTCAGGTAGTTCATTCAGAATCATATCCCATTTCAAGTCATTCAGTTGTTTCCTGTGAAGTTGTTGTGAAATTATAGCATGGATTGCTTGGTTGTTGTTGTTTTTTGTATATACATTTCAAGCAAGAAATACAATAGCACAAGAGCTGCAGTCTACTTGAACAAAATGCAGTGTGGTTTTGGACTGGTGTTGAAGTGATTTTTAAGAAGTTCTTTTAGTGCTTATTTTAAGTGCTTCTTTTCACAGTCATGATAGGCTCTTTATTTTTATTTTTTTATTTTTTTATTTTTTTTGGGGGGGGGGGAAATGGGGGTTTTGTCTTGTCTTACTTTATTAGGGAAGATGTGTGTATCTGTATTAAGAATAAGATGAAAAACAGCATTTTGTGTTTGTTTTGTTTTGTTTTGTTTCTTGTTTCTTGTTGGTTAGATTGTTCTCTGCCTATCACGCCTGCTTGTGGCTAATGTTGCTAGGCAAGTCCTGTTATGTAATTTGTGTGATCTTACACCAACAACCTGAAAAGATTCAGATGGAGGAGAAGGTTGAAGGTCAAAGATCAAAGGTCAAGAGAGGTTACCCCAAAATCTGAAATTTGGTCAAGAATAAGTCAAGAGCAGGTCAGGAAAAGAACAAATCATTCTGTTTGGCATTGGGATAGATCTAATGAAAGTCAGCATGCAAACTTTCATCACAATTGCTCTGGTGTATGGCATTTTCAATAACAGCGAAATGTAGTACCTGCATAATATGCTATGACAACATATTTGAATGACTCTGGGCAAGCTGTATCAAAGGTTAAGGGTCAAAGATTCAGACTTTGAATTCTATGACAGGGTAAGTTTTGCTGATGATATTTGACAGGGTTTAATAAAAGTAGTGCTTAAATTTTTGTCACCCTTCAATTGTTGGGAAAAAAGAACTTTGGCAAAGAACAATGAGCTATAGCATTGCTGCTTCAAACATCAGGGTCAAAAGTTTGAGTGGAAATACTTGACTTATTTCAAGGTCATTAGTGACGCACGAATGGGACAGAGACAGTTAGACAAGTAGTGAGGGACAGGTGCGGGTATTCCTGGCGTTATCAAATCATTTCTGTTTTGCATCAATGGCTGCTTTACAAGTAAAGATCCTTCTCTGTAACATGAACAGGATGTCAATGACTTGCTATTATTAAAGGGATGTCTTTTGCTGCCCTACATGTAGTTGTAGATAAAACCCAACCTTACAAAAAGACTTACCCATAGTTTAGCCCATAACCCTTCACTTACGCCTGTCACTGGCAACTTGTAAACAACGTCAATGTCAGTTGATGAGGAATGGAATAGACAGATCTTTATCATGATCTGTGTTCCTCCTTCTGTGCTTGTGAAGGGTGTAGCTATGTGCGAAAAGGGTATTTGCTCGAATGTTAATGAGGCAGACAAGTGCCTTCATGATGTGTTAGCCTAAACCGCAAAATAAGCTCCAGTTTCATCAACGGACCAAAAAGTATTTTTGTTATTTTTCTTCACTAGCATGGCAGATCGCCAAGTATGAACACAATATCACCGTTTCTCTTTCTCTTTTTCTTCTCTTTCTCTCTCCCGCGGTATCTGTCTCTCTTTTGTTTTTCTCTGCCCCTTCTCTTTCTGTTTCCCACCTACCATCATATCGGTATCAAATGATCTTGAAAGCAATGAGGAGAAGCAGGATACGCTTGACCTCTTGACTGCAATCAGCGGCCTCTGATGGCACGTCAGACTTTGACGCCTTGACTCCTACTGTTGAAACTTCAATCGTGGTATTAAAGGACAAGTTTACCTTCATAGACATGTGGGTTGAGTGAATGCAGCAATGTTAGTAGAACACATCAGTGAGAGTTTGAGCAAAATCGGACAATCTGTTAAAAAGAGATGAATTTTTGAAGTTTCTGCTCAGTCACGGCTGGATGAAAAGACTATTATAGCTTGTGATGTCACATGAGTACAACGATATAAAGAAAGAATAAAGAAAATTCAACATATTTCAATTTTTCTCACATAAAAATAAGAACACTTGACTTCTTTCTTTTAGAAGGCAGGGGGAATAATATTACCCTTAACATACATCTGTAGCAAGTCAGAGAAATGTGCACTTTATTCAAAAAGTAAAGTTTTGTGAAATTCCCTTTTTATTTTCCTTATATAGTTGTACGCATGTGACATCATCCACTGTAGTAGTCTTCTCTTCCAGCAGTGACTGCGCAGATACAATGTACTTAAAATATTTGTAACTTTTGAACGGATTGTCCCATTTTCCTCAAACTTTCACTGATATGTTCTAATATTGCTGCATTCTCTCAATCCTTATGTATATGAAGGTGGACTTGTCCTTTAATGTGGGTGTATCACTCCCATCCATTTTGTTTGAACACATCAACGATTCTGTGAATGATAAGAGTGCCATAGTAAAGAAATTTTTGATATGTGGTGAAAAATATCATTTGATTCATAATTTGGAATGAAACACAAATGCAATTATGTGTGACCTATGTGCATTGTGATTGATGATTTAACCCTGTAAAGAGAGTCATAACCAATGCATATTTTATATGTTTTTATATATTTTTATAGCCAAAGACCCATTACAACCAGGATCACGTCGGTCTTCATTCAGAGCATTATTCAAGCTTGGACTGTATTCCACAATCAAGAACATTATGTGTATCAAACATTGTCTTTGCTCACAAAGGGTCAAGCTATTGAGCTTATTTTTAGTGACATGGTGTAAATCGCTTATTGTAGTATTACCTCCTGGATGTCAAACATATGAATCATACATGTAAAAAAACCAAAACAAAAGCAAACAAAAAAAAAAACCCTGTATATTCACATACAATGTACAGAAAGAGAAGAATTATTGTTTTGAGGACTTTTTCAAGTTTCTATGGCACTTTACCATAGGTATCAAAAGCATTATCATGGCATGAGCCAAAAGGTTGTATGTACAAATGTTTAGAAAGTTATGCTACCTCACATGTCATTTACTCACACTAAACACCCACACCACACAGGCACCACAAAAAAGATACTTTATATTTTGAGGTTGCAAAATTAATGGAAACTGCAGATCACATCTTTACCACAGTGGCTTCAGAAAGTAATAGCAATGTGCTCATGTTATATTATATGCCACCCACAAACAAGCCTACACAACACACACACACACACACACACACACACACACATGATTACACAGAATTGGCCAGTCTGTAGAGGTTTTATCAGGTAACCACCAACTGTGTATCGTATTCACACCATAGTGATGAAACTGCAATAATTTTAATCTTAATGTTTGAGTTTCTTTTTCTCCACAGCATATCTAAAGATACAGGTATAACAAAATATACAAATTATGACCACCAGCCCTGCCTACGTGCATGACCACTTGTAATCATAGTAAGATTTCATACATTTCTTTGTCACGAGTAATGATTTGATAAATTGCAATGTACAGTGTCTCTGTATGTTCCACTCACTGTCATTACACTACTGTCTACAATCCTGAGTTCGAGGGAAAATTTTGACTATTCTCTATTGCCATTAGAGCCTAAAATACAACCGTAAAATTTTGTTGATTACGAAACCTAACATATTAACAGTGAGAATGCAAACTACAGTCATAATGGCAACATAAAGCTTTGAATTGAAATATTGTGTTAACCTGTTTTCAGCATATATTAATGGACAACAAATGGCATTCTGTCCCTTTTCTGCTTCAAATCATCCCACTAGACTACAGACTGTGTAGTAACGTAACAGTCCAACCTTGCTACAAGCTGATGTAGGAGTACATGCGTGCAAATGTGGCTGAAAAGTTTTCATCAAGTGTACTGAAAACAATGACTCAAATACATCCCGATGCTATTTTGACATTAAAGGGAAGATAAACCCCAAGATTAATGTGGATTGAGTGAAAGCAGCAACATTAGTAGAACACATCAGTGAAAGATTGAAGAAAATCAGACAATCGATGCAAAAGTTATGAATTTTTAAAGTTTTGGTGTTGGAACCGCTGGATGAGGAGACTACTAGCGGTTATGACGTATGAGTGGACTACAATATCAAGAAAATATAAAGAAAATACCACAAAAATCCATTTTTCATGAAAATTACAAATTCCATCAACTTGATATTGACAAATGTTAAGGGTAGCAATTATTCCCCCTGCTTTCTGAAAGCGGTTGGTCCACTGCTCTTTCATAATTCCAGAAAAGTGAATTTTTGTTGAATATCCTTTATATTTTCTTTGTATTGTTGTCCACTCATACGTCATATCCTCTAGTAGTCTCCTCATCCAGCGGTTCCAACACCAAAACTTTAAAAATTCATAACTTTTGCATCGATTGTCCGATTTTCTTCAAACTTTCACTGATGTGTTCTACTAATGTTGCTGCTTTCACTCAATCCACATTGCTCTTTGGGTTTACCTTCCCTTTAACCAAACTTTTTACTCACAGAATGCCCTGTGAGAAAATGTAAAACTAGAAACATTCATGGTGTGAAACTCTGCAAACTGGACCCAACCACCATTTTCATGGCATTAAACTTTTGCTTATTGCCACTGGCAATCAGTGCATTGTTGACTAAAACTTTTGCATGCATTTTACTTTCACAAATCTTGGCTCCTCACGAAATCCGTGAATGTTCCATGCATTCCAAAAATTTCTTGGTTTACAGTAGTCTGCGAGATACTTTCTCATCATTGATACTTGGCTGTTTCTGGATCTTTATACCAATAAGAAAGATATGCACGAGGATCCATTACTAGAGAAAATAATAACTTTATTGCAGTGTTCCATTGATTACTTTCCAGATATCATTTATCAGAAAGAAATGTCCTGCCCTTTTGAAAAGGGACAAATAAATATCACATGCTGTCAATCCAAAGGAAAATTACACACCCTGAAGAGTAGAATAATGGGCACTCCCATTAGTCATGTAAAAGCTACTTCCACTGCCATTTAGCATGATGAAAAATAATGTGGATCCAATAAGTCCAGGACAGGGCTATCTATTTGACCAATTCACCCGCTCAATTCACACTTTGCATTTTTGTATTCTGAAGTAAACACATATTGAATAGATTACCCATGTGATATAGCACTGTACACTACTTCCCATTTTGATGTTATTTTTTTTTCTTTTGCATGTAAACCTTTTGTAGGGTGACTTGCTGTAGCATATGTTTCATTTTCAACACAAATATACACACATATGCATTTGCCAAAGTTTGTAACTTGATCTATCATGACATGAAATATATGACAATCATACTAGTCATTAAATTCCTCATTAAAATTTGTGGATTGCACTTATATCAAGTATATACAAACTAAAACTTGCACAAATGCACAGCTATCATGACATCTACACAAGTACAGGTCACGGCAAGCCACATTTCACAGCATTTTTCCTTATTTAGATATTCCCAGATAGCTACATGTGGCAAATTATTTGTATAGGGCCCCATGGGGCAAATTATTTGTATAGGGCCCCATGAGGCAAATTATTTGTATAGGGCCTCATTTTCTCTCTCTCTCTCCTTTCGTTCTTTAAAACAACAACATGTGGCTCTTTGCTGCAACTTGTAACCAACAAGAAACTCTGAATAAGAAGAAGAAAAAATTTTGCTTTCAGATGTTACACAGCCCGACCTTTGTATGGAGATTCCAAACTGGACAGTAAGAGAATAATAATAACAACAACAGCAACAAAAATGATATCTACCGACTGGTAAATGGACATTAGTTTTTAGTTGCTTTTTTTTTTCTTAAGAACAGTTTAATGTTTTTGAAAACAACAAAAAGGGTAGCACCATTTTGCCCCAATTAGTTATGCAGAAGAAGGCACCTAGTTGTAGGTGTGCAGTAAGGTTCAGATGAAAAGGCTTCAGTGAGACAACAGAGCAGTTTTAATCACTATTTTCAATCCTCTGCAGATGTCTTATTATGATTAAATGATAATAGACTACAGTAGTACTGTATTAGTTCTATATATTTTCAATATCCAAGCATCAGATGGTTGGCCGTTAGAAGCATGTATTGACTGCAGCAATATTACAATGAGTCTCTTCAATGTTTGCAAGTTGGTGCAATTTCAAATGTACACATGCAGTCATCATTATCATGTGGTTGTCATTACCAAAACCATGTTGTGATTAGAATTTACACCATGGCTTCCAGAGACATACCCCATAAGATGCAGAGCCTACTTGTGAGGTTTAAGAGAAAGTGGCCTCAGCCATCTTACCACCTCTAGGTAGAAATCATGGAAAATGACAACGAGATAAGATGCATAAATACCATTTTATGCCGGATGATAACTCCACCACAGGTGGCTTATTACCAGAGAATGAGTTTGTAGATCATCATCCTCAACCAATCTCATCAAATTCATCATTATCCTCATCAATCATAATGCGTGGAGGATGTATATGTTTGCAAACATTTCATAGAGGATGAATTCAGAACATCCTTTTCTCCTGTGATATCTTGATATGCACCATGGGCAATCCAATGGCCCCATAAAATAAGATTTGCACTATCCAAATACAGTGTCGTACACTGTAAAACAACTTATTATTTTCTAGCAATCTTCCATAGTCAGTTGATCATAGAAGTAGTGCTTGGAGAGAATAGTCCTTCCTCAGTTTTGGAAGCAAGGAGTTCATGTCTCCAAATGTACACCAGCAGCCTAAAACTGAATCCATGTGGTGTTTTAAAGTTTGGCATAACATATTCAGTCGTTTTTAGTACGAATTCCCTAAACATTCCTCAGGCAAAACGACCATCTGTGCTGCTTACAGCTGTTGAGTAGGTGGAGGGTCCCGTTGACAGAATGTTCTTGAGCCATGCGGTCTGCATCGGAATCTCGCTATACTGGAACTTGAAGATGCACTTGAAGATGATCTTGAAATGTGGATGCTTGGATGCGTACAAGATGGGGTTGATGCAGGCATGGGACATAAAGAGCAAGGCAAAGTACGTCCCACGCATGTCATAGATACCAGTCGGGAGGTGGATGGTGTATGGGAGAACACAGATGAAGAAGGTCACCACCACTAGACATAGGTTCTTGGTGATTTCTATTTGCTTCCTGCTGATACCATTCTTCTTGGACTTTCTCTGTTTCAGGGTGTTGTCCCTTCCATTGACACCATTCACAGTGACTGCACTCTCCTCTTCAGCAGCATCCGTGGAAGCCTGCATCTCATTATCTTGCTTGCCCTCCATCATCCGCATGTGCCTCCTCACAAAGACGTATATGGAGACGTAGGAGAAGATGATGATCACCGTGGAAACGAAGAAGGCGATGGCGGCGATGCCCTGGAAGATCAGGGCGTAATCGTGGCGCGAGTTCCAAATACAGACCCTGAACATGTCCTGGTATCCGAGGCCGCCCAGGAAAAACTGTGGTGTGAGGAGAAAAATGAAAGGGAAGATCCATGTGCTTGCAATCATAATGGCTACTTTCTTTTGCTTATACATTTTCATGTACTTCTTCCTGGGCTTTGTTATCAGGATGTAGCGATTGAGTGCAATGGCTGCGAGGTTGAGGATTCCACAGGTGTTTGTGATGATAGCCAGAGCAGCGATGAAGCTGCAAAACCAGTCTGCCAGCGGCCAGCCATCTTCCGAGATAACTGCAACCGCATGAAACGGCAACACGCAACAAGTGAGGAAGTCGCAGACGGTGAGGTTGACGATGAAAGCGTTTGTGACGTTGTGCAGTTTGCGGGACAGGGACACGGCAAAAAAGACCAGGATATTGCCTGTGATGCCAACAAAAGCGATGATGGAGAATAGTGTTGATACAATTATAACATGATGGTAACCATACATCTCATACACGGAGCGCACTCTATCAGAGTCATTGCCTGCAGGCTCCGTCGAAAGGATGTTGTCATTTGTCACCGGTGCAACTGTCTCCATGCTTTCTTCTTGTGAATGCTTCCACAGCTTCTAGTATCTGAGTAAGAGTTGTAAAGAAGAGACAAAAGGAAAGAATCATGATTGAGTTTAGAATCAGTCTATATTAGTGATTATGTATGAAAAGAAAACGTGGAATTTGTGTATTAAACACTGCTCTGAAATCAGAGAATGCCGGCATGATAACTTAATATGAGTTCCATATTCATTTGATATTGCACATCATAACACAGAAGAAACTGCAATCTACTGTAAAAGTGGATATTTTCGCGTGACTAATTTTTCACGCTTGGTCGGGCCGGAAGAGTTTCGCGTGTTTTAAACTCCGCGGAATCAAGACATCACGCACAGGCACATATGGCAAGCAAAAATATTCGCGTGCTTTTATTTTCGCGCTAGTTTCTGGTTGCGCGAAATGCGCGAAAATTTGAACACCGCGAAAATTTCCACTTTTACAGTACTCAAGATGTCATTATGGTATATTCTTTGATGGAGTCACCCATCGTTTTCTCAAGCAATTAGTAAAGGAAGAAAATGGATCTAAGTTCTTTGGGATTCAAAGGGTCATGTAGCACAGACATCATGCAATTTTATGCAACTCGACTGCTACAGGCATATTATATGAAGTGTCATTCTCCACTAGTCCATGAAATCTTGTCCAAAGGACACACACACGCACACACACACACACACATGTGTATATAACTACACAATTCTGGTATGCTTTAGCATGAACTGTGAACATCTAAAATCCATTTTGACTATTTGTGGCATCACATGTGACCTCTCATTAAAAAGGTCTTACTTTTGTAAGGTATATTGAGATAAGACATAAAATGAGTAACTTACAATAGTGACCTGTCTTCCGCATACAACATTAAATGCTGTATGCTCTAATGATTCTGCCTCTTTCATAAGACCTATCACCATCTACACCCCACCCTCTCCAGCATTTTGTTACTGAAAGCAACTATATCTATAGACTGATAAGTAGTTCAAGTGTTTCTAAACACACTACAGCCTAGTCTGCTATTTATACACTGTTACAAAAGTACAGCAACACAGAATAAACATTTGCCTTGACCAGTAAAGCAACAATTGGAAAGTACATTATGTAGCGGACAGTCAAATCACTGCTAGTTAGGATTCCCGTCAGAAGACCTGAAGCAAAAATCAAATTAAAAAAAATAATAATAATAATAACAACGACAACAACAATAACAACAAATAAAAAATGAAGAAAACAAATCTTGGTGTTATTTGGAGGAAAAGTGATTGTAGACCTCTAGAACTCTGCTCAACACTTTCAGCATGCAGATGAGTTGAAAGGTTTGGATGGCATCAATAATTACACTCTGCCAAGGGCAGAACAAGCTGAACTCTTACCAAGTAATATAATGCTTAAGTATCAAAGTGTCACTATAAGAGATGATGTTCAAGGATGAAATGCCAGATTCCCCAGTGATCCAAGCATCAAAGTAGAGACATTACTGGAAGACAGCTTAAATGTCTATGCCCATCGGCAAGTGTGGCTTTTGTTAGCCATTGGACATCACCACCAAAATCTGAACTGTGAAGACTCCAACTGAACACCACAGAATGTCAACCAATTAATTTCTCCGGCAACATGTCTTGCTCATGCATAACCCATGACAGAGCAACATCTGAATGCGTCAGGCTAGCTCTGACAAGGGAGAGTCAAATCATCTTCTATTGACCCAGGCTAGAGCAGAATCAATGACAAGGGTAAAACAGAGAGGGCAATCAAACCAGAAACCCTTAATCATTTCCTGTCATTTATCGGGAGCTAGATCCTGGTTTACAGTGGACTCAGTCTGTTCCCATGAAACAGGAACCACCATTTCCTCACAAACAGGCTCTGACTTTAAAGGTACTCTTTGTACCTAACAAGAAATTATATAAATATGGGAATGTCAAAGAAGAAGGGAAATTGCACAATTCCCATCAAATTACTCTGAAGTTCTAATGTGTAAACATGGAATACTTTGTGAGTTGCTACATTACTGAAAAAAAGTTATGAAATTTCTGCATACATATCATAGTAGAGATTGTTAGAGGATGACCTACATGTATCATCACCTTGTCAAATTTTCATATTAAAGGGAATCTCTCCCCTAAAATTCAAATTTGAGAGGTGTGAGAGCATGTCCTAAGAACTCTAGAGAAAATTCTATCCCATCACAAAAAATGCCCATAAGTGAAATATTCATTTTAATAAATCAGCATGCACTAGTGCGCGCTGCAATAGTAGCCAGATCTGAAAATAGTAGCCGCGCGTTGACCATCGGTGTGTGCACGTTTCCTTCCTTCACCTCTGTCTGCACACACCTACTGGTGTATTGAATACTGTCTATCAGTATCGCCTCATCGAGCCATGCATCCGCATGAGTAGATGTTGCCGCGGCTGCCTGGTCAGTGGCCCGGCGCGGACTGGCAGCACCAACCTAGCTGCGTACGTGGACATTTGCGTGCGTTTGCGTGTTTTGAGAGTATATCATAGTACACTGATCGTACAGAAAATCATTGAACTACGCTATTGAACACAGTCGATAACGCCAGATAACTACTCTTAGATCAAGGCGCATGTAATTTTTGGCATTTTAGAGATTGCTCTATGTCTCTTTATATATTGCTATATCTCTGTAAGTGAGTAATGTTGCACTCTTATATTTAATAGGGATATTACCAGTACAATAGCCTACAATGTCAGAAAACTAAATTTCTGTGTACAGATACACTTTAATTGTGACCCATAATACTGTTCTGAAATTTGAGATTCCATAACTATTCTCATTGTTTGTGACATATTAATGAAACTTGTATAGTTCTTCTTTGTTTAACTTAACTTCATTCATTGAAGGTAACTCAAACATGGAATAGCTCTGTATGTGAATTCAGTTTCTTTAAACATCATGAACAAATAATGTTCAAAATTTTTCATTTGTGAATAATCTAGATATGTTGCAAATAGACAAAGAATGTGAGAGCAAGAAATGAAGTTAAGAAATGCTTCCATTTCTATCACCAACAGACAGTAATGTTGATCTAAATCAACATGTGCATTCTATAACGTTATACACACAATGACCAAAAAAAAGTTTTTCTTTGATATATCATTTCTTAGAAATCTAACATCAAATTCAGGTTTCTTTGATATGTTTTTGTAATTGTATGATTGATTCCTATCATTACATATTATATCATAAAATATATATATATATATTTTTTTTAATGTTTTATACAAAACTAATGAGGAATTTCCTGTGTTTATAATTGGGAGGAAAAAACTACTTTTTTTTATTTCACAGTCCCCAAGATTTGATAAAGATTTTTATAAAGTTTGAGAGCAGAATTCTGAAGTGAGAACATCAGCTTCTTTCATCAGCATATTTAGGTTAAGACTGTTATCACTGTTAGTATGAAGTAAAGATCAAATTTCAGAATCCCATTTCTTTCTTCATATATTTCTGATGACAAAGAAACCTATACCATTCTGTGTGTCTAGTGACAAGAAAAGAAAGGGAAAAGAGGTGACATCAAGTGCGTATGATAAGGATTTTAGTACACCAGTTATTTTGGGGTCTATGTAGTACAATCGGACAGATATAATTTCCTGATTAATAGTGTCATACATACATACATATACTCACACAATCCTGTTTTTAAAAGTAGTTTACAGTTCGAGGAATGTTCACTCTGTAACCTCACTCAGGATAGATTAAAAAAAAAAAAAATTGTGAAGCCGTTTACACTTGTATGCCTGGTTATTTGTTTCTGGAAACTGCAGAATGACATATTGATTGTTAGATTTACCTTTATATAAGTACTACTACATGTGAAAGAAATTTAAATTCCCTCTCTTGTATATAATGCCTCATAGGTTTTCTAAGTGTCATGCCAGGACAAACAGACAAAAAGACAGACACATGAAGTTGTTTACCCAACGGTGCGTGAGTGAGTGTTTTGTCACCATCTGCAACAACATCGAAAGTACACTTACTTTAGTACTGAAATAGTCGATTCAAAGCTGATGTCAGTGACGTAACCCACTGGTTTCCCCGAGACATTGCTTCATGATATCCAGAAAAAAATCAGCCATTAGCAGGAGCTTTCCAGAAGTCAAAGTCACTCTAAAGAATGATGATGGACAGATGCAGGCAAGACCATCTCAATCAGAGGAGCGGACTCAAGAAAAAGAGTTCCAATGTCTTGCAGCTCGCTTCACGGTAACAAATTGAAAGGTGTTTAGTGAGGAAGTGGTGAGGCAATAAACCACACGTGAAACAAAAAGCACAATGATCCCAAGTAATGCCGCAGTTGTGCTCTTCAGAGTTAGGACCACAACAAGACACTGTGATTCCTGTTCCGCCTTCTTCAGTACGACTGTCACTACTGCTGTGATTGGGCGATTTGGCTTCTGTACGAAAGTGAGTTTTACTTGAAACCTATACCCAACTTCCTCTTTACAAGAATACCAGTGATCAGTGATTTGCAGTACAGAGGAAAAGGATAACCAATGACCAAGCGAACAACCAACAACAAGAAACAACCAAAGCTCCGGTTGCCTTTTACCTCACAACCCACACATATGAGAAGCTGGCATTCAAAGTCTTGTTTGTCAAATCTGCTGGCAGGGTACAGTGTCAGGTACTATGGCTAATTTCCTTGAATTGTATTGAATCTCCCTTGAACCATCCATTGTTTCTGAGTTCATTTTAAGAGCATTTAGAATATGCATGATACATGATATTCTATTTCCTAAAAGAGTTTCTTTCATTTCATTCCTCCAGGGAAAGAAAAGGTAAAGCTGTCTGGATTCCCAGAGTATTTTCCAGTAGATCCCTTTTATTTTGTAGCCATATGTGACCCTGCATCACAAAACCAATAAAAAATCACCAACATGGATTTCTATTTAAGGTATATTCAGAAAAAGCAGATTCTAAGCATAAAAAATGATGTATAAAATGTAGCTATAAAAAAAAAATGGACCTTCCTTAACCTATCAAAATAATGAAAATAAAGTACACACCCTAGAAAAGTCTTAACTGAGAAATGAGGCTTTTAAGTTAAGGGTTTATTCAAGTGTGCAGTCTCATAAAGTTGCGTGCTGTGCAATGAATAGGGGAAAAAAAAACAGGATGTAAAACCCTGCGATAACCATTGTGAAGGGATTGTTAGATTACACCCATTAAACACACTCTATTCATGACTGATACCAGCTTTGAATACAGTAGCACTTTCCTTTCAAAAGTCATCAGAATTGAAAGTGAACATGTGTAAAGAGTTCTTATGAAACAAAAAGGGGTCTATGACATGTCTGATCATACCATTCTAAAAAGTGTTCTGTAAAAACTGATAAAAACACAATATCTAACTGGCAAACTTAAAGGGGATGGGTAGTAAAAATGGACTTAAAAATAACTGTTGTTTCCATAAACAGGTGACATAACCCACGATAGTATATCATACTTACTACTGCTGATAAAGCTGATAAAAGCATTTTCATATGACAGGGACACTATGATTTTTTTTTTTTTTTTTATCGTATAGCACATCATAACTTTTTGAAGGTCTCTGTAGCCCTTTTTACACTTGTGTTTCTTAACCCCGCACTTTCTCTGACCCAGGACTATCGATAATCCCGTACCATTTTTTTTCAGCTTTTTACACTTGCCAATAAATCCTGTACTGAGATCTTGTCTCAGGCTAAAGAGAAAACTGACCTTTTCACACTCGTATGATTAGTCCAGTATTTTGTAGGGTTCGGGCTTCCTCTCCATCGCTTAGCCCCGGATTATTTCTTTGTTCTGTTTACGCTCGCTTGCTTGGCACCGCAATTGCGGTGCTAACCCTGCGTTTTTGCAGGGCCAGATAGTATGGGATTATCGGTGGGGCTAGCCCACTTTGGCAAAAGCAAGTGTATTAAAACAGAAAGTGGGCCAAGGAAAGTCCATTACCAATGGTGGGGCTAAGGCCTCCCCCCCCCCTCCCCCCCCCCCCCTTACCCCACCGTTGGTACGGGACTAAGCAAAAATTTGCAAGTGTAAAAAGCCCTTTAGTGCTAAAGTTATTTTCAGAGCTTAAAAGATAAAGACAAAAATAGACATGAAGAAAGGCTAGCTTTGTGAAAGTAGACTATCCTGCTATCAGGATAAGAGGTTGTTTTTTTTTCATATTGTTTTCTACCTCATTGATGAGCATGTCTGAATATCTGGTACCCATTTCCACACCAGCAAGTAGCTACTTGGTTGTTCAAGAATGACACATGGATTCAACTCAGCTTCACAGTTGCTGTTACTCTTGCCACAATAGTCGCCATAGCTTTATTTGAGTTGATTTCACACAATTTTAGTAAATGTGTCTATAAGCATCTAGCAGTTGATTCTATAAAGGGATAAGAGTGGAGATTTGGCCATGAAGAAGCTCTTAAAGGGAGTATTGATGGAAATGAGGATTGGGCTTTAATCTTTTTGCGAAATAAGAAACCACTTATGAAATAGTACACAGCATATCATTTTAAGAGGAATTCAAAGTTTATTAGATGAAAATCGGTTTTGGAATGGCTGAGACATTCAAAAACAAAGTAAAACAAAGTGATCCTAATAAAAGGTGGGTCCCACCTTTTGATTACAAGTGCTCTGTTGGGGATATCTCAGCCATTTTAGAACTGATTTTCATCAAATAAACATTAAATCCCTCTTGGAATTACATGCTCTTACATATTTCATGAGAGGTTTTACATTAGCTCACCAAAAAAATGTCAGAAACCTGAAGTTAGGTCTCAACCAAAACACTATGCGCTCTTTGAAGGCTGTGACATTTTGTTCATTATATCAGGTATCTCATGTCAGCAGATGAATACAATCAACTGAAGAAGAAAATAAATGTTCTGCAGGACAGAAGAAAATGATTATGCGAGGCGTTTCATTTTTATGTAACAAGTTTCTACTGTGCTAAATTTTAACAACCCATTGGCACCTGCCCTGTCAGGGGTCTTATCCTCTACTAACAATTCCTTTTACTACCATAATAAAGCCACAAGCAAACAATGAGCTATGCAAAAGAAAGAAAAGACTTCTGCCAGACCTGTTTTGAAGCTGACGACAGAGTTAACATTGGCCTACTTTACAACCGAAATATGTGCTTCTCTACCCGAGAAGAACTTAGAGCTACAAACTAACATGGAACCAAAGGGAGAGATTTTGAAAACTACAGTACATGCCAGAATGGGTAGTCTATGCAGCAGATGAAGATTCAGACCCATGTTGCCTTTACCTAAAAAGGTGATTGTTTCAACCTTGTGACGCAAGGCTTTGAATAAACGGACATTCAACCAAGGAGGTATAATACCTCTTTGATTCAACTAAGAAGAATGTTGGAGAGAAAGACGAGAGAGAATACCAAGAGATGATGTGTAATAATGCTGCTGCTATTTACCTCTTAGTTTTCTAGTGTGATGCTCAAATCACTTCAAACATGTTTCAATTACCTCAGTCAGTGGAAAAACGCCAGCTATTTCTGGCAGGTATGCTCCGTAGATAGGGCATTAAAGGTCCAGTTTACCCTTGGGAGCAGTGATTTAAAAATGTTCAAGATATCACATTTAATGTATATGAGTAGGTCTGTCGTAACACAAAACATCCTATCACAGTATAAAATTTCGCAATAAAGCCTAAAATATAAGGAGATATAAGTATTTTTCTTAATAAACCGTAACTGTAGATGGTTTAGTCTGGAAACATTTTTATTATAACTATTGTTCACATTTTGTATATTTAACAATACTTAGCACCGATTTTACTGATTCAGATTTTTACAGTGGTTATTTCTATCCCCAACTCACATTTTAGAACTATTTTAAAGCACTAATGCTGGGTTTTTGTTTCATCTGCAAATGGTAAATTATGCCTTTAAGTTTCACCACCATTATCCAATTATACACCTTGATAGGGAGGAGCACTGTGGATAAAGTGTCTTGCCCATGGATACAGGTAAGTGTACAGTGTAAGTTTCGTAAGGCCCATTCACACCCAAAAATTAGTAGTGTCTTAATCATGATTCGGTTGCCAAATTTCCTTCATGCGTGTTTGAACACAAGGAAAATATCTCATTGTCTCAACTGTGCATGTCTACACAGTGAGTATAGAGTCTGACATTGGATTGATAGATCATTGGATTTGATGGCACGCAAGACTTTTCACTTAATCCTCTTCTATTCATGCTCTGATCTGCAAATGTCTGGTCACGGGCACAAAACAGGATTAAGAAGTCAAAGCCCGAGAATCATTCATTTGGAAGCAGCACATAGACCTACAATTAATTTGTAGCTATGTCATAAGAAAGCTATGGAACAGACAGCAATTTCAAGCACACATTAGGTGTTTGCATCAGGGGGTTGAAATCATGGCACAGTAAGAATTGTTGTTGGTGTTTTTTTCTTCTCCCAAATTGCATTCAGACACACCTCACTCATAAGTTATTGGAACTATAAATTCTCCACAGCATGGAATATGTACTATGAAATTAAATGCAGTGCAATTAAAGGGCGTGTACAGTTCTGGTCGAGGTGAGGATTTAGCATTTAAGGTTTCGCGAGATATTCAGAAACCACTCTATGAGATGTCAAAGAGCATGTAATTCTAAGGGGTATCAAAAGTTTATTTGATGAAAATCGGTTTTGGAATGGCTGAGATATCCAAAAACAAGGTGAAACAAAGAGATCCTATATAAAAACGTGGCCTGTCGCCTTTTGTTATTATCACTTTTTTGGATATCTCAGCCATTTGAAAACCAATTTTCATCAAATAAACGTTGAATCCTTCTTAAAATTACATGCTCTTTCATATTTCATAAGAAGTTTCTCATTATCTCACTTGGGAATGTTCAAAAACATGAATCCCCACCTCAACCAGTACTATACAGTCCCTTTAATCATGATTAGAAACTTTCGTGTGAACAATGACTGACATTTAAAAAAAAAACAGTCGGCAGTCGCATTGTGATTCAAAGTCATATGGGTGTGCATATCTGATCTTTGTTGTGTGGGAACTGTATGGGAGCTTGAGGTGAAGTAGCTATAGCATGGTAAATATGCCTATTTGCTAGTCATCTCTTGAAAGTGCATGTTGACATAAAAGTGGCAACATGGGAGCATAATGACTGCAGAAGATCCAGTGCTCAAAGAGTCTCGGCAGTCATTGCAAGCTAGGATAAAGTTTCCTCGAGGGAAATCTAGAAGGAGTCATGTCTTGCTAGTGGGAAATGAGCTGGGAGGGGGGGGGGGGGGTGGTGAGAGGAGGGGGAGATGGACATGAATTGGCCATCATTCACAACAACAGCAACAACAACAACATCAAACCCTGTCTACCTCATCAAGGACTAGGGAAATGAAAAATGTGGTTTAACAGTAATGGTAACCCTCCTATTAAAGCAAGTTTCCGTTGTCCGTCACTTTTTTTTTTTTTTGCAATCAGTTCTGTCTTAGTATCTCCTTTGTCTTCCCTTTGACATCAAACCTTGCTACTGGCAGACAGGCTAGAATTCCATATCCACTTTGAAATATTCACCCAATATCCTCGTCTCTGAGACCGAAGCTCCCTTTCCCCTCATAATTTCTGTTTTCCTTCCGCCCGTCTAATGTTGGTTAACTGAAACATGATATAACAGGACATCATTTTCATTCTGATGAATCTGCTATATGTGCATCGTTTTTTCATCTGTCCCCGTCTGTAGTAGGAAGTCTCAGCTATCCGAGCGACACGCAAAAAAGGTGTGAATGCAGAGAACTTTATGCGCCAAATATTTCGCAAGGTTTTTATTTTGGCGAATTTTGCGAGTTGGGTGCTGTTTGTGAAATTAAAGACACACGAAAATATTGACTCTGATCCCGATGGGAATGTACATTACTGTGTGCATTTCTCCGTTCAGTACAGGACACCACGATCGCGAATTTAAAGGACAAGTTCACCTTCATAAACATAAGGATTGAGAGAATGCAGCAATATTAGTAGAACACATCAGTGAAAGTTTGAGGAAAATTGGACAATTGATGCAAAAGTTATGAATTTAAACATTTTTGTGTTAGAACCGCTGGATGAGGAGACTACTAAGGCCTGTGATGTCATATGAGTACAACAGTATAAAGAAAATGTAAAGAAAATTCAACATATTTTCACTTTTTTTCGCATAATAAAAGAGCACTTGACTTGCCTCTTTCTAAAGGCAATGGGAATAATATTTCCCATAACATATGTCAGTAATGAGTCAAGGGAATGTGTACTTTTTTCAAAAGATGAAATTTTGTGAAATTTTCTTTATATGTTCCTTGTTGTACGCATGTGACATCATACACTGCAGTTGTCTTCTCATCCAGTGGTGACTGCACAAAAACTTCAAAAATTCATAACTTTTGAACGGATTGTCCGATTTTCCTCAAATTTTCAGTGATGTGTTCTACTAATATTGCTACATTCTCTCAATCCTTATGTTAATGAAGGTGAACTTGTCCTTTAACCACTCGCGAAATCATCGGGAATTCCCGATTCGCGAAAGTTTTGACTCACGAAATATATGACGTATACAGTAATAAAAGCATTTTATTTCTCTCTCTTTTTCTTTCTGTCTCTGTTTCTCTTTCTCTTTCTGAGATATATCTGTCTTGCCAACTTCTAGCTACCTCTAATCATTTATGTTATCATTTGAATCATTTTAATCATATGAAATGGTGCAGGATTGAGTAGGTTAGTTTACACCATGTTTATTCTGAGTTGTGTAACATTAAAAATAGTTTGAAATTTTCATGATGTTATCCTAATCATTGTTTTACTGTCACAAATATGCAGTATATATTATTGCACTCTTGGTGTGTGTGTGTGTGTGTGTGCATTCTGCTCTACTTTTGTCATTCTATATAGCTGAACTATCAAAAGTGTTTGATGTTAAGCATATACAATAGACATTATGTGCCATGGCCCACCACCAACCACCCCTACTCACAGCTTCATACACACACAAAAAAAAGGGGGGGGGTGGAGGTTTGTATACTTCACTACCTCATGGTGAATAATGCAATCCACCTTTGATTTCATTGAATTACTGAGGTACAGTTGGAATGGAATGGATAGGCTACAGTGATTCCACATGGATCTAGGAAAGTGCCATTGGAGTTGTTTTGACAGTCTGCCAGTTTTCATTGTATCACACTCTATGCTGTATAGTTTCTATCAAGAGCAATCTGCTCAACTATTTTGTTTGTCTTGCTGAAAGGGTATGAAAATAGTGTGTTTGCAAAAACTTGCAACAGTATGGTGATAATTAGATGGTCAGTCAAAAGAAAACTTGATTGTCTCCATACGTAAAAATGAAACTATAATAAGCACATCTGTTGCATGTGTGTGTGTGTGTGTGTGTGTGTTTGCATGTGTTTGTTATGTTGCAAATATGCTCAAATGCTGAATAGAAGAAATGAAATGGTCAACAATGTACGGGGCAGGATCACATTTGTAGTTAAAATGCTCAGTGTACCGTGAGTAAATGATTGTGTAATTTTGTATTAAAAAACTACATATCGATGTATATGTGTGTGTGTGTGTATGTATGTATGTATGTATATGTATGTAGATATCCCTATTTGTATAAATGGCAACAGAAAAAAATCCTATATGGACAATAAAATGAAATCTGAATCTGAATGTGAATCTGAAATGGATTGTCAGCCTATTGTATTGAATTATGTTGGGACAAATGAGTAAAAAATGACAAGAATTGTTTCAATATACTAGAAGATGAATAGATGTAGAAATGCAAGAATGCATACACTGTACATAGAGTGCAGATTGATAGGATAAATGGCCATATAAAATATGTAGAAATTGGCAAAAAATAAGAAATAGGCAGTATGTTAGTAGTGAGTTCATATAGGAATAAAAGAAACAGCAAACTAATTACTAGATGAATGAATCAATGAGTTAATGATGAAGAAAAGTATACATTAGATAAAAAGTAGCCTATAACTCAGAATGGACTTGTGCAAGTTGCTTCTAATTCTAACTTCAACTCAACTTATTTCACACAATCAAACCAAAACCAGCATTGCACTGCAATGTGCACTTTGGCAGCGGGTTATTTAAAAAAAGAGAAAAAAAAAACATATGGAGAAATCATTCCCAGAAAGTTTATACTTACAAACAGGAGAGCTAGACTGTGAGTAAAGTTCCAAGTGTCTATTTCCTCCAAGCAGAAAAATACATCGGGTAGAGTTCTTGGCACAGTAAAAGATAAGTTTAGATGTAGTACATTTGTGTAGCTGGCAGAGTTAGAGAGAGTGACTATACCATATCACAATGCTAGCCACTTTGGTGTAAAATGATCTACTAAGTAATAAAGAACTGCTGGTCATACAGTGGGCAGTAGCTCATCGCAGCAGTTCCTGTAAAGCCCTGTGGGCAGTGACGATGGTGCAAAATGCAAAGTTGCACTAACCAGATTACCTTCCGCTTGAGTGGTTTCCTGCAAAGATCTTTTAGGAGAGTCTCTCCCCTCATGTGGCTTTGTGGTGCACTATTTTGTACGGATCGAGCTCTTTCAGATTGGTGAAAGAGTTCATTTGTGAACGTGCTTAGGAACATGTTCAGATTCCATGTTAACATGGAGCCTTTTCAGATTAACAAAAGAACATGTTTGTGACTCTGCTAAGGAACTTGTTCTAGGCAAATGAAGTACATTTTATGAATCTGAAAACTATGGTCACCTTTCTCCCAATTGCATTACTCCAGGCACATTTGGTCACTTGTGGTGGTCTGGAGGTGTTTTCTGATTTTAGCTTTGCTCATTTCTATAAAGCGCCCATTAGAAATATACATTCATGAAATATATTTGAGTAGACGGAATTTACAACTTCTAACAATAACACTGCTTAATCTTTTAAAAAACGTGTACATGCGAATGCACACATTCTTGCTGTGCTTCATTGACGGACCATGTAGTTCACAGCTGTGGAAGTGAATGGTGTTTGTAGTTGGCAGTGGGAGACACATACAAATAGGTCCAAATTCACGAAGGTGGTACAAATGAAACCATGGTTTAGACCATGGACAAAAACCATGGAGCGCCAAGTGTCGCATGGAATATTTCGTTACAAAATCAGTAATTTCGTCCATGAAATGATTATTTTGTAACAAAATGACAACATTTTGCAACTAAATGATAATTTCGTTTAAAGAAACAGTCGCTTTGTCGACGAAATGAACAATTTCGTAACAAAATATTCCGTGCGACACTTGGCGCTCCATGGTTTTTGTCCATGGTTTAAACCATGGTTTCATTTGTACCACCTTCGTGAATTCGGGCCATTTTGTTCTGTGTCTGTCCACTTTGTAATGTTCAACGTGAAATACATGAGTTTTGCATACGAGAAAATCTTGCAGTTTAAAAGCAGAAACTAATTGAAAGCCATGTGAGGAGTCCCAAGCTGGAAGGTAACTCTTGACGATTAGGAATCGTTCTGTAGTTAAAACTTAAGTTTTTGATGATTGTTTAATCTGTCCGTAGAGTACTACGATGTCATTGTTTAGTCTGTCCTTAGAGCATCACAATGTCATATTGGTTTTATGTAGAATGGTAGCTGGTTTATTGATGTATATACAAGATACTCTGGATCATTAAACTATCATTAATTTTGTTGACTCTCACTAAAATGGATGTCGAATTAGGCTACTCCAGGGCATTAGAATAAGTCAGGAAAGTCAAATGATTGCCTCTTAGTCAAATAGCCATGAAAATGCCAGAGTTGTGTAGATTCCTATTTGTATCAGTCCAAAACCAATCATTGTTACTCAACTTTTGTGGTTACCAGCAAACAATCACGCCCTCCTTTGTTTGAACAAGAAGTTTTGTGATCGCCTGTCAAATTCCTAGTTAAACTGTCATTGCTGTGCATGAGTAAAGAACAACTACAAAACCCACTCAGGATTCATGCTGCAATCACAAACTGTTGCATTCTCCTTTTCCAGCTGTATAGCAGCACCAAAGCTTTCAATGTTATGCCTTTAGAAGAAACCAAAACCCAAAGAGAAATGTGGATTGAGTGAAAGCAGCAACATTAGTAGAACACATCAGTGAAAGTTTGAGGAAAATCGGACAATCGATGCAAATGTTCTGAATTTTAAATGTTTTGCTGTTGTAATGACTGGATAGGAGACTATTTGAGTTTTTGACATCATGTGTGGACAACAATATAAGGAAAATATAAAGAAAATTCATCATGCTTTCACTTTTCTAGCGTAATGAAAGAGCGCTTGACTAACAGCTTTAAGAACGCAGGGGGAATAATTACTACCCTTAGCCTACATGTGTGTCAGTATCAAGTTGATGGAATGTGTCATTTTCATGAAAAATGAATGTTTGTGGAATTCTCTTTATATTTTCTTTATATTGTTGTCCACACATGACATCAAGAACTCTAGTAGTCTCCTTATCTAGTCATTACAACACCAAAACTTTAAAAATTCATAACTTTTGCATCAATTGTCCAATATTCCTCAAACCTTCACTGATGTGTTCCACTAATGTTTCTGCTTTCACTCAATCCACATTGGTCTTTGGGTTTTGGTTTCCTTTGAATGTTACGTCTTGTAGAGTGTGATTCTGACCTTCAAGGAACTATGTCATGATACCAGGAGGCCGGCCATCTGTATAGGGTACTGTAAAAGTAGAAATTTTCGCGGTGTTGAAATTTTCACGCATTTCGCGCAACCAGAAACTAGCGCGGAAATAAAAGCACGCGAATGTTTTTGTTTGCCATGTGTTCCAGTTCTTGATTTCCTGATTCTGCGGAATTAAAAACATGCGAAACTCTTTTTGCCCGGCCAAGCACGAAAATTTAGTCGCGCGAAAATATCTGCCTTTACAGTATAACTACCGGCACACCTATCATCTCTAGCTGATCATATTTCGGATTGATGGCAGGACTCTTGATGGTGTCTTTTGATAGCACTTGTGGAAAAGTGCAGTCATACTGGAGCAACAGTGGCTCGGAAGCCACAGAAACCAACCCGATTCTAACAAACATTTATGCAGAATTTCCACTGAAACCGACAGATAAACAATGAGACACACCCAGACATTTGTCAGATGTTACCTGACTGAACTTTGAATGTACGACAGTTGCAGATATCATTGGATTTGTGGAGAACATTTGTCAACTGATGTATACGTTGTAAAGTGAAACAAAAAAGAAAATACTCTAGTCAAGATATGTGAGCACATTTAGAACAATACACAGGAAATGTAATTCACACCTCTTGATAAACAACAGTAGTCCCTAGTTTATTTCTGTCACGTCATGCCAAAACCACAGCATAAAACAAAATAAAACAGAAACTGCAACTTTTTGCCCAAGCCTATTAACTTGTATAGAGAATTTGATGACGTACCAAAAATTCTGCAATACACTTGTGTAGTGAGGGTCATATACAGGAAATGGTTAGAGAAGGCAATATCCTGAGTGTATGTTTATTTCATACGATATTATATTCCAGGTCTGAGAAGTAAATATTCCCAGTTGTGTTTGATTAGATTTCCCAATCGTAATCTATTTTTCTGTCCATGAAATTTGTAAGTGGTTAGTCATTCTAATTGTCAATGTTTATTTATGTGGCTATTTTCATTTTAAACGCCAAACTATTTGCAAAGATCACAGGGCCCATACTAACCAGGTAAATGCTATAAGGGGATTGTATCTGCCAAAAAGCTGAAAAATTGCCCAGTTTTAAACACACAGGGAATGGGGGGGAGGGAGATATGAACAACACTTTGTCAGTTATAAGAGTAATTCACCACAACAACAACAACCACCACAACATAAAATGGAGGTCCCGTGTATGAGAGAGCAACAACTCATGCACGTAAAAGATCCCGCTTCATTCATTCATCGCAAAGAGCAGGGTGTTTAACCCGGTGAAGTGGTCCCACCTCACATCCAACTGGACCCCATGGAAGACCAGCTTAACGTAGCTGAGTATGGGCTATCCAGCCATCTTGTCAGATGGAAAATGAACAAACAAACAAACAAACAAACAAACAAACAAACTTGGATATATCTAATGTCTATACATGCTCTCTTCAATATGCATTGTCCTAAATTTGTGAGACTTTTTGAAATGGCACCCTAAAAATGTACACCTAAAGTAGTTATAAAAAGATATTTATTGTGAGTAATTTGTTTGCAGTGTTGCCATACCAATTCTTATTGATTAATTCCCTCACTTTTCTATCAATTTTCTTGCAATATAACAATAATTGTTACCATACTGTGCCTTTATAGGGTCAGACAAAATGGCAAGACTATTGAATTTATCTTGCAAGAAAACAAAACCAAAGATAGAGTGTATAATATGTTGACTGCATTACCTGATAAGACATTGACAAAATTCTGTATATAATAGGAAAGAAAAAGACAAACAGCAGCAGGAAAAGAAAAATTAATATAATTATATATATGTATATATATATATATATATATATATATATATATATATATATATATATATATATATATATATATATATATATATAAATATATATATATATATATATATATATATATATATATATATATATATATATATATATACATATATATATATATATATATAAATTTTAACATATATTTCTTGTCTTGTATCTCATTTATTCAATTTAGCTGGAACTCTTTAAATGTGAATATGAAAGACTAGATATCTCCCATACCTTGGATGTGACAATAGGTTTGCATTATAAAAGTATGAGACTTAAATGTGCCATGACAAATTTGGGAATTTTTAGATGCATTGCAGGACTTTCATTGAAAGTTGCCAGCCACATTTGTAAAGTACCAAGGACTTTTTTTTTCTTTGAATCTGGCACTCGATAGACAGATGGTCCTCAGTCATGATCCCTGCAAGGAATTCTTTTTGAAAAAGATTCCCTTATTGGTAATTGATTTTAGTTTTTACAAAGAGGAAATCTGGAAAATCTGTATGATTTCTTTCAGAAATAGAGAGACTACTTGAGTTGAGATGCTGTAATGAGAACCTCATTAGATTTGTTGTTGTTGTTGTTGTATATCACAGCACAATCAATGAAACCGAAAGGCAAATTAAATGAGTGTGTTCAAAAATGGAATTTGAAAGAACCAAACTTTTTACTGTAGCATGTTTTACAACAAGTGTCTGAATATTAGACATTCTGAACTATTATTTCTTAACAGTGCAATGATTTTGGTGTAGGATAGACTTGCAACTCTTAAGATCTACTGTGACCTTGTAGTACCAATCCACAAGATTGCTCCTACCTAACTCACCCCCTCAAGTGGTAGTGACCGTACAGTGTATCTGCTCCTTGCAGTGCTGCATGCTTTTGGCAAAAGCTGGTACATACATGTTTACCTGTAGATTTGATATGGAATGTGTGCACCAGGAACATATTTGAGTCTGCTGCTATTTACATTAATCTTTTTTAGTTTGTTTTCATTTAAGAGGCCTACCTAACTTCTTACCTCATTTTTTATGAAAACATTATGCTCCCCAACTTTGGAGCAGCTGCAATGAGAAACTGTTCTGAAAAGTTCTGAAAAGAAAGTACAGAAAATTACAAGGATTGTTTCCATATCATTTCTTTTCCATTTGATCACTTTACAGGAAACAAATGTTGAATATTATTGTCACTACTTAGATGTCATGATCCAAAGATGAAGCTTCTGCTTCATGGAAAGTAAATTGCAAATAAAAGTACGTTTAGCAAAGATTCTTTCTGTAGTAGATTTTAAGTCTTTAAAATTGGATTTTCAATGGACATACATGGAGCAAATCAACTCCAATGGTAGCAAAACCTCTGCCATATGTCTCTAGACCTTAAACTTCTTTGAAATTACATTGTAAACAACATCTTATGTGGTTTATTAAATTGTCTAAGTATTGTCCATGCCCCTGGGCAGCACTCCCAGAGCCAATAAACATGCAACCCACTCCATCCATCACCTTTTGTGTCATCATCCTCTTCACCACCATGGGGCGGTATCAAGTTATCAGGCCAGCATTTATGATTCATTCCGATCTACAACGGCAAAGCACAGGTCTAGTGCATTTCCGACTGTTGCGGTAGAGGGTGCTTTATTAGGCATCATGTGCCTGAGGATAGAGGACATGCTGGCTGCTCCATTTCATGATTAGGAGGAGAGGTGTTGATGCGCAAAATGATGTTGTTGCCATGGCAACGGTAATGAGATGACCCAGGGATGCATTTAAGTGTTTATCACTCATGAGAATAATTTTGCATGTGAACAGTTTACAAGAGATGGTAATGTGAGTAATGATAAGAGTGTTATTGATGTGACCATAAATGTTAGATGGGAGCATGTACATTATGTTAACAAGTTATTTACAGCCATTTTTATGTTTGTTTTTTATTGACTGGTAATTACCTGATTATTTTGCTCATTACTGAAAGCATTATATCACCATACATCACTTTATCCACCATGTAAGGTCTTACAATCTCTCTGAGTTTTTATTCTGTTTTATTCCAAAGAACCTGCTTTACAAATTATTATACTAAAATATAAATAACACAAATATTGTAGTTTCTACTTATAAACATCACATTTACTTTGTAGCTCTTTACTGAATAATGCAAAATATAGAGGTGTGTATTACTGTTGTCCCATGCAGGAGGAAAAATGACACATTTTGATTGTAATGAGGCTTTTAATAATTTGCTAAGAGCAAGTCAAGTTCCCAGTAAAACAGTGGTAGAAAAACATTGTTGCCAGAGAACTTGTTTGCTGTTCATTCTAAATGATTAAATTGTGAATCACGTCTGTATAAATCAGAAAGATGTGTAGAAAGCAATGAATGTCGACAGTGGTGTAGGGTTCTGAAAATGGGGAAGTTGTCAGGAAATGGTCAACATTTCTATCTTAATGTCAGGTTTCAGTGTCACCTGAGCTGCTATGCCATGTTAGGTTTACTTTTATGATTACGAAAGTAATATTTGTTTCTCGTAACTCCCCACAACTTCACTTTTTCTTCCATTACTTTGCTTTCAGTCATTCACATTCTATTGAAGTCAACAATGATAATGGCACATTCCCAGCTTGATTTGTGCTGCATGTGAAGTTAATGTGAAAATAGCCTGCAACACTCAAATAGACAAGCTATGCCACAAATATTTTTCAGAATGCAATAATAGTTTTATTGTGTCAGTGATCTATGAGAGAATTCCATAAATATGTCAAGGCCTCTGACACCAGTGAAGGGCTAATGGTCTGGAAATTGAAGGGCTGCCATTCAGACATGCATGATTGATAGAACAGTTAATCAAATTTTGATTGCAGTTCTTATGATTGGCAGATTGTCTCTTTGGCCCGAATTCACGAAGGTGGTACAAATGAAACCATGGTTTAAACCATGGACAAAAACCATGGAGTGCCAAGTGTCACATGGAATATTTCGTTACGAAATCAGTCATTTCGTCGATGAAATGATTATTTTGTAACAAAATGACAACATTTTGTAACTAAATGAACATTTCGTCCACGAAATGATAATTTTGTTTAACAAAACGGTCATTTTGTCGACGAAATGACCAATTTCGTAACGAAATATTCCGTGCGAGACTTGGCGCTCCATGGTTTTTGTCCATGGTTTAAACCATGGTTTCATTTGTACCACCTTCATGAATTCGGACCTTTATGTTTCTCTGTCTGTCTGTCTGTGTGCCCCTCTCTCTCCCTCTCTCCCTGTCTCTCTCTCTCTCTCTCTCTTTTCCTTCTACCCTCCCCCTGTTTTGCTCTCTCTCTCTCTCTCTCTCTCTCCTTATGAACCTGCAGGTACCCTACATATTTTACCCATTCTTTGTTTTCATATATTTCTGTATCCAGAGCAATGTTTTGTAAGATATTGAATAATGCATTATATACATATATTGTTAGGCAAGATAGATTTATGGCATGAAATTTTTGTTGAATTGAAGCCAGTGGCCTTTTTCATGCAAGCTGCCACTCGCAGATTCAGTGCATGTAGTGTAGACAGGAACTTTTGCAATGCATTTGAAGTTTGCAAATCATGGCTCTTGCAAAATTCGCAAAATTGAAATGAACGCGAACATTGATAATTCCTCATTTTGCAGTATATGCCTAGGTGTGTCACAACATTTTCACTTTGAATCCCCCTCTTTGTCGCTCTCTCTCCCTCTCCCTCTCCCACTCTCTGTCTCTTCCCCTCCTCGCTGTGATGGGTTTTGATCGATGAACACAATTCTACAAGATGAAGAGGACTACTCTGGTCTTTAATTGTGACAAATTATGAGAAATCAGCATTGATAGGACTTGAGGGGATGATCCATCATTCTGGGATTATGAATCGTTCAAAAAATGTCCACTCCTTTATGCACGGTCAGAGTCTGAATGCACCAACTGATGACAGAAAATTGGAATAAATATATTCCCTGTCACTCTGACTTGGAACAAATCAACTTGCTCATACCTTGTAATGAGCTGTAACCTGCTTTAGATTGTTTTTATTGGCACTCGGGAAGCCTATTGTATTGTGTGTTTCTATACCATACAATAACAGATTATAGGGGGTATCAAGTATTGTGTTTGGATTTGCAAAGGTACGTACACACAGCAATCATTGACTGAATGCCATTTTATACAAAGGCAAGCGTGTTTTTTGTTTAAACAAAGGAATCAACTGATTTAATGAGGGCATCAGTTTGGCCCGTTTATATGTCACAGAAGTTGTGATGTTTGATTATATCATTTTCTGTTTACCTTTCTTCAAAATCCATACAAGTTGTCATCATCAGCATTGTCTGTGCCGTCTTTTCCGATGAAAAGGATATTTGTATGAGGACCTGAAGGCCGTGAAGGTATATCCTGTTAGTGGTCATTGTACTTACATAATTCATCAAGTCAGTGATCAAGCATCATTAAAATTTCATAACAAGGGGAATACTCAGTTCAAAAGAGAATGGGGGGGGGGGGGTTGACGGAGAGGGAGAGAGGGGTGACATACAGAAAGAAAGAAATAGAGGGAGTTAGAAGAGAGGAAGAGCAATGGAACATAGACAGAGATGTACATATTTCCTTAGAGAAACCAAAAGGAAAAATATGCATTAAACGTATTAGTGATAAACAAAATAGTTTGTGTTATATTTTGTGCTACCAGCCAAGACCTTAATTGAGGCAATGATGATTTGAGGCAATGCCCCGATAGAATACTAGCAGAGAGGGAGGGAGCAGGGAAAAAAAGGAGGAAAAGGAAGAAGAGTTAAATCTATCCATCAGAGATTCACTCTCTTGTACTAAATAAAATGATACAAACGCTGTTGAAACTGGTATTAATCACATGGAGGATTTGTGTTGGAGATGAGATTTCTTAGATTAAGGCAAACGGAATAAACATTGGAACAAAAAAAGGCAAGACAACAAGAGAGAGAAGGTGAGAAAAGGAAGAAGATAGATTTTTTTTTTTTAATAGACTAGAAGAACAGTAAATACGAAGGGTAAGAAAAAGACAAGAAAGGGCTGGGAAAACTTGAATATGAGAATGAAAAGTGAGGCTATTCAAGCACAGCGTGAAGTTTCAAGTTTCTTTATTTCACCAAAGCAAATTAAAAATAAACACATACATCGACATTCGAATACAATTACAAGCATATCAAGCAAATCTAAAATAAACACATACATGAACATTAGAATACAATTACAAACATATCAGTTAAACTGTATAAAAAAAGACGCTATATGTGGGTTGGGTATAAAATTAGCAAAGTAAAATGACAATCATATCTACATAAGTTTGCATGCATGCTAAGGTAGGCAGCAGCCAGAAATGAAATAACCCTTATTTTTGGCTGACTTTAAATGATATTCATTCAATTTCACTTAATGTGTTCGGGGCAATTAAAACGTAAGAATAGGACAAGACAAAGACAAAGACAGAACAATCAAAACACACAATCGCAAATAACAAAATACAGCATGAACTTTTGGGTGGACAGGCCAGCAAAACCTACCGGTACAACTGACACATCTGACAGTTTACAATTGAACAGATGGTGTTCAGCATGCAGACTGATTTATCAAATATTGCTGGTACACTTGTGAGACTGGCATACAAACAAAACATCTGAAGTGTAACATTCACAAGATTGATGATGATTTATGGCGGAAGGACACGGCTAAGAATCATGCATTGGCCAGCATCTGTATACATGGACAATCATGGGTGCACTATCAAGATGGAGATGATTTTATATGTCATAAGCTTTGACCCCCGCAGACAATGCATAACTATTGCATGGAGAATGAAAGGAACGAATCGTGTGCCCGGAAGAACAAAGCGAACGCAGGCGATTCAAGGAATTCATGCCTGGGAAAATGATGGGAAAACTGGCAAGACCTAAAGTGTAATCTGCGCCTCGCATGCATTCATGTCATTTTCCTGGGCATCGATGATTCTTTGAATCACATCATTCTCCTGGGCACACAATGAATTATTGATCGAAAGGTAGATGGAAAGATGGATAGATAGATGGATGGATATATTATATACTGTAAATGTCAATATTTTCATGAGATTAATTTTTCATGCTGAGCAGTTCAAAAACATATTCGGAGGTTGTTGAATTCCTGCTGCTCAATTGTCAACCCATTCACAATGTGCAAAGAAAAGTAAAGAAAAGTAAAGAAAAATTTCGGTGGGTTTTAGAATTTGTGCTAGTCAGAAGTAGTGTGAAATACCAGGCATGATATTCTGTAGATTTGAATCTGATTTCAGATTTTTCTTTTTGTCTCTAATCTGTAAAAATTTTCTTTTTCCATGTATCAAAAAATCATCTGAAAATTTTGATTTCCGACTTTTTCAAAAAACCACAATATCATCCCTAAATACGAGAAAATTTGTACATATACTGTTGATGAATGGATAGATCAAATAGGTAGATAGATACATTAGATGACAGAAATCATAGAGATGGACAGATATATGGATAGATAGATGAATAAATAGATAAAATAGATTCGATTTGATTCGATTCAAAGTTTATTTCATTTTCTGACAAAACATAAGTTACACTTCTTTTGACAACAGAGAATAAGGTAAACAGAACATTATGTATTGAAAAGAATGTACAACAATTGAGGACCTTATAGTAATTATACATTGTTGTAAAAAAGAAACAGAAGTGATCGAAATGAAGTACATGTATAACTTTGCTTAAAGTGCGAAAAATGGAGAGACCCACTAAAAAAAACAGAGCTTGTAGAATGTGGGCCCCTCTGGAAAAATAACATCAATGGGAAGATTAATTGAAGCATCATTGAAGCATGATAAATATATTAAAGATGGATAGATGAATTGATAGATAGAGGGATAGGTAGATAGATATAGATGAATATCTCAGATACATAGATGGATGAATATATCAGATACATAGAGAGATGAATACTGTATACGCCATATATTTCACGAGTCTGAATTTTCGCGAATTGGGACTTCCCATCAATTTCGCGAGTGGTTAAATTCGCGATCGTGGAGTCCTGCACTGAACGGAGAAAATGCATACGCGTACGTTACATTCATATTGGCATTCGAGTCAATATTTTTGCGTGTTTTTAATTTCGTGAATAGCAGCTGACTCGCGAAATTGCGAAAATAAAAACCTCACAAAATATTCGGCATGTACAGTATATCAAGTAGATAAATGAATGACTAGATCAGATAGATGAATAACTCACAGAGATACATTGTAGATGGATGGATGGTGGGTGAGTAGAAAGATGAATGAATGGAAGGATGGATAGATGGATAGAGAGAATGGAATAGATGGAGATTGAGAGAAAAAGCGCTAGACAGATGAGTAACAGAAAGAGACTCATATCGTTGGTAATAATGTATACAGAATGTCAGAGGGTTTTTACTTTTCTTCTAATACTCTCAATGACACTGATGAGGATGTGTGTGCAGTGTGCACTGAGAGGAAAGGACATTATATGTGACCGTGCACCTCAAAACGAACATAAAGTCGCAAACACTGATTTTGCGTGAAGACTGAAAATAAGTGAAATGGGTCAACCTAGCCGAACTTGACTTTTTCATATTTTCTGAAAGAGCAGGTCTTCTTTTACATTATGCTAAAATTTGGTATCATAAAACGGACAGGAAAGTGTGGTGTTTTAGCAGTTTATCTCGAACATTTTGGTAGAATAGTGCGATTAGGTGTGTCTTTAGAATCCCCTTTTCATTTCTGAAAAACCTTGTCCACACTCTTCAATTTCAACTCTAATAACTTTTGAAAAGATAATGCTACTGCTTTGAAAGTTGGCATTGATTATGGACAGAATGTGTTAATGAGGCATGCTTGATTTCAGTTTAATCTGATAATCCTTTCATTGTTGTTACTCTGGTGGTTTACTTCCTGTTTTTTGTCCCATTCATTGCACAGCCGGCACGGTTTGGTAAAGATTAAGCGCTTGAATAGACACTGTACTTCAGAGCCTCTTTTCTCAGTTCACACTTTTCCCGAGTTTGTGCTTTCTTTCCAATATTTAGATAGGTTAGGAGAGTCCATTTGATTTGAGTTATACATCATTTTAAAGCTTAAAGTCTGCTCTTTCAGAATATGGCCTTAACTAAAAATTCATGTCTGGCGACTTTTTGTTTGTTTTGAGGTGCAGGGTCACATATTATACAGCAGAGAACTAGAGAGGGAGACAAACTTCTGGAGTATGTGAGCTTGATTGATGTGGGCAGGTAATCAGGGCAATGTTCGCTGGGGAGTCACCTGATCCTCTGAGCTAATCATTGCCAAAGGTTTGTGGATTGATCACTGGCAGTGCTTCAATGCTTATGTAGATATTGCATCCTGGCATGTGTGTGTCTGTGTGTTTGTATGTGTGGTCTCATGAACGGATTCAATCGGGGATATTGTAGTGTTTCACTCCAGGCAACCGGGGATAATTTTTTTTTTTTTCAGGGTATTTAAAACAAACAGTGAGAGATAGAATGAATACATAGATGAAAGAATACATAGCTGTATTTGTAACCTATTAGTTCATGTGATACTGTCATGATTTGCAATTTTTGATTTTTTTTTCAAACTTTAGATAGTTTGTCATTGCTTATTTCAAAATCACATGGCAAAGAATGGATTGGGGAAGGGGATGTATATGACGCATCTTTTGGCTCTGACAAGCAATTTGATTTGTGCCTCATTCATTTGTGTCCATTATTTTCTGTAAGGGACTCGCACATTACAAGGACTGGTTTTTTGTTGTTTTTGTTTTGTTGTTTTTTTTTAGCAGGTCCTTCCATTTCTTACTGAACAAGTTTCAAACTTACCTTTCATGACCATGGCAAACATATTTGTGTCATAATGTCTTCTACTTCTACTTTTTCTTCTTCTTCTTCTTCTTCTTCTTCTTCTTCTTCTTCTTCTTCTTCTTCTTCTTCTTCTAGCTTCTTCTTCTTTTCTCTCTCCCTTTCTCTCACTCACATGTTTTAAAGAATAATTATTGCCGACTGATTTTAACTGCATACCCAGTGAATTTGTGTTTTGTTTGAAAATAAAGCAAAGTTTTAATTGAATTGAATGATATTTGACAGGGGATTAGAAGAAATGTCGAACTCTTTGGAGACAACTGTGCTGTCATGGATCGATGAGTCATGTTTACTATTGACTGACATTCATAGTCATTACTCACCAAATCAATGCTACACAGCTTAACCCAAGCCATATTTGCTGATGTTGCCCACCCCTTTTATTTTCTTGGTCATCCTTACAAAGCTCCTGCCTATAACTACCAGCATATTTCTAATGGATTCATTGCAAAGTGATGGTACAAACAGGATGTTTCACAGAAATTGAAGCATGGGTAAAATCTTATTGTATTTGTGCCAGCACAGGGAAATTTTTGTTGCCTGGTTCCATTGAAGTAGTCTTGCAAAAATATTTTGTATTGTGATTAATATGCTATATTTATTGCTTCCTGTTTTCTGTTAAATTGGATGTGTATCTTTACAGTTTATTGATAATACACAAGTAGGGGGAGTTTACCATTTGTATCTTCTTGAAAACACATGGTTAAATTTGTATTATTGCCGGGGTTATAGAATATTTTATGCATTTGTGGAAATTAATATCATGCCCTCCCTGGGATTCCCAGAGGCCCCCCCCCCTCCATTATATAATCTATTAACACATAAAGACAAAAAAAAAACAACAACAAACAAACAAATCCATAAACCAGAAATACTGTGAGTAAGGATTTGTACTTTCAAGTTTCTTTGTGGCGGATCCAGGGATAGCTCCTTTGGGGCCAGGAACAAGTTGGGAGACAGTTTTCACATTTTCATCTTCTTTTTGAAAATACATGGTGAAATGGTCTACACACTTGGGTGGTATTATCACCAGTGTGACAGAACATATAAAAGGATATCATGCCCTGTGGAAGCCCCCCCCCCCCCCCCCCAAGCACCCCCAAGTTTGTGACATTCAGGTTATAGTGTGCAAGAGTGTGTGACAGGTGAACTAGTGATACTCGGGGGAGCGCTAAACCCACTGGGTCTCTTTTTTATTGTTATCATTTGAATGGTAAATAACAAGTAATAGACAAAAGAACATTGCAAAGAGACTAATAATTTGACCATTGAGTGTACATTTGTCTTTTATTTTGAGGTGGTCTTATCAACCAAGGCTAATTGCCTGATTATATCCATAAGCAGACCTACAGCATGCAGTTTTTCTATTTTTACTGAAAAAGTTCAACATATAAGTAATGAGTGTCAATCACTTACTGTAAAAGTGAATATTTTCGCATGACTAATTTTTCGCGCTTGCCCAGGTAAGAAGAGTTTTGCGTGTTTTTAATACTGCGGAATCAAGACATCAACTACTTGAACATATGACACGCAAAAATATTCACGCGCTTTTATTTTCGCGCTAGCTTCTGGTTGTGCGAAATGCGCGAAAATTTCAACACCGCGAAAATTTCCACTTTTACAGTATCCAAAGTAACATTTCGTGGAAGCTGTCCTCTTTTTGTGGCTGTGGAAATATCTGTTGAAAGAACCAGTCTTGACTGAACAGTGTTTATAATTATGCATACAAGTTACTTTATGAGATTTGTAAGATGACATCTGTTTTCCATTAGAATGGAGAGAGGGGAGAATCAAGAAGGAATGAGGTATGGAGCATTTTGGTTCTGATGCTTTTATATTAACTAGATGATTTTCTTTTGTATTTATAACAAATGAAGATCCACACAAGTAACCAAGACCTTCCACCAAGAGACAGCATTAAAACAAAAACAAAACAAAACAAAACAAAACAAAAAATCTGCTGTTCCTGTAGATGCAGAGATTCTAGCTGTTACTTTCTTGGCAGTGTTTTGTACTGTTTTTATCATTTTAAAAAAAAGATACAGTCGAAGTTTCATGGAAAATATCATTTTCCCAAATTGTATAACTACACATGTCTCTTGCAGGAAAGCTGAGAATACTGTTTTCAACAAAAATTTTGTTGACATTTTTTTTCTTGTTTTTGGTTTTTCAAAAAAAAAAAAACCCTTTCAGTTCTCAGAAAACTGTAATGCTAATGAGGTATCGCTGTAGATGGTATGTAAATGTTCAGTTGATTATACCATTTGTATGCAGAGAGTATGTGTGATGTTCTCACTGAGTCAGGCACCTTTGTCCTATTTCCTCATGAATCTTTTCATTCCCAGGGGCATGTCTAATGGAAAGCCCAGGTCTTGTATGTCAGGTAATGCATCATAATGAACCAGCCGTGCAGAATATGACTAATGCAGCAGGGGTATTGAGACTTCAGGTTGCAGATACATTCATTTTTATGTCTCCGCCATGAAGTGTCGCCGGAGGCATTATGTTTTCAGGTTGTCCGTCCGTCCGTCGTCCGTCCTTCCGTCCGTAATCAATTTTGTGGACAGCGTATCTAAAAAACTGTGAGAGGTATTCTAATGAAACTTGGCTTGTATATGTATGAGTGGGTGAAGTTGTGCCTATCAACTTTTTGGCGCACATGCTCAAGGTCAAAGGTCAAGGTCAAGTGCTCAAAATGTCACTATTTCCCCTATATCTATGCAATGTCTGAAGGTATTTTCTTGAAACTTGGTGTATACATGAACTACCTAATGAAGATTCCCCAGAGAGAGCTTTGGATCGTGATGTCAAAGGTCAAGGGTCAAAGGTCAAGTGAAAATGTTTGAATTTCACTTTTTTCTCCATATCTCACAAATATTTCAAGGTATTTTAATGGAACTTAGTATATGCATGTACTGACTGGCAGTGATCATGTAGGGAATTTAGGGGTCAAGGGGTCAAAGGTCAAAGTCAGCTCATCAAAATGTCATTATTTCTTTCTTATCTTTGCAATGCCTGCAGGATTTTTTTTTCTTGAATCTTAGTGTATACATTTATTACCCAATACAGAGTCTCTTGGAAGTTTCTTGCCAAAAGGTCAAGGGTCAAAAAGGTCAAAAGTCAAGTGAAAGTGGTAAATTTCACTTCTTTAAATTATAAAAGGGTCAAAAGTTGGGTACAAATCCTCAAATCCCCAAATCCCCAAATACCTGGCAATGCACTCTTAGACAGTATAGCCATTCATCCAAATAAACCTAGTTCAAGGAAGGTGAACACTCAGTGCATTTTTGACAAACCTGTCATTTTAATATTTTGCCAGTTATGTGAAACTCTCATCACACATTGTCAAGACATTGTGCTATAGACCTATTCGGAGAACCATGCATTATGGCAGAGGCATACCAGTAGCCATGGGGACATTTCTAGTCTGGTTCTGGTTCTCACAAACCGCATCTTTCTATGATCATTGCACCAACACATGCTCTGTGTATGTACACACTCACTCACACATACACCCACAAACATAACGTACAAAGCCATACCCTTTTATCATACATACTTAAAAACATGACATATTCGCGTCATTTTGGAAATTTTGGAAAATTGGGGCCGATGGCCTTTTTCGCTGCTTGAAATTTTTGCAAATTTCCACTGGCATTCAGTGCAGATAATATGTAGACACAAACTTTTGCTTGCATTTTAATTTTGCGAATCTTGGCTCTTGCAAAATTCAAATGCACGCAAACATTCCTCATTTTACAGTATTCTGGGAGATGGTAATGTGATGAGATAATCAACTCTAGGTGGCACTCTTTTGTGTCCCATAGTTTCATTAGGTGATTTTGACTCCCCTCCTCTCTCAGAATATATCTATTGATCTGTTTATCTACACACACATGCACACACACACACACATATATATGTAAATATATATATATATATATATATACATATACATATACATATAATTATATATATATATATATATACATACACACACACACACACACACATCCAGTCCAAATATAAGTTAGTCTGATAAGAGCAAAATATTATCAGTTCAAAGGTAAAATTTTGACTGAAATTGGATGAAAAATAAGGAAGTTACGACATTTTGAAGTTTTGCTAATTTTTGAAGAAACAGTGTTTTAACTGTCAGTATGAATATGCAAATGCAAAGTGAGCATGTCATACCCTCACAACTTGCGATATACATTAGTTTGTACAAAAATTTTTGAAATTTCCAGTTTTTCATTCAAATGCAGTTATGCACAAGGCTCAAATCCTGATATATCTACCTGTATTCTGAAGTTATCTAACCAGGAGTAACATCATGCCTCAGACTACAGTGAAAGAAACATTGAATTTTCGTCATTTTTTGTGCACGATCAATAGAAAATTGTGAGGTTATGACATGGTCAGCTTACTCATTTGCATATTCATATCCACTGTACAAGAACTGTTTTGCAGAAATTAGTAAAACTTCAATATTTCATAACTTCCTTATTTTTCATCCGATTTACTCATAAGATTTTATTCGTTTTTATCAGACTAACTTATTTTTGGACTGGCTTTCCTCTTTAAAGGAATCAGAAGAGGTGATTCAATTGTTGTATTGGTGCACATGTGATGTTTCTCTGTGAGGACTTTGGCACCATTGGAGCACACTTGTTGTAGGACATACACATAATGTATTATAACTTGCTTCCATGCACAGAGAATTCTTGACTTTTCATGACATTTTTTTTTTTTAATATTGTAACCCTTAAAGATATGTCATACTCACCTCGAAAAAAAAGGAGAATATTTCCAATTAGCTGTGTAACCATATTTTCCATGAAATTTTTTAATGTAAATAATTTTTTTTTTTTAAGTTATGTCATGGATATGACATATGACTTTCAAGATACATATCTTTTATAGACAGTGTAAAAGAACAAACATGATTTGAGTAAACCTTATAACCCTTTGTATTTTGTTCCTACAGATGAATTTGGCACATTTTGAAGTACAATTTTTCTTAACACCTTTGTGTTCCTGCAAAGTAAATCCACGTACATTTACACAATACATGAGAGGGATCTCTGTATCTGTTACAGATTGTTGACTACAAACTTAATGGACCTGATGCAGAAGGAGCATACTTAATCTTAAATGTGAACTGGTCATACAAGTACATAATGGTTGTTCATACAATTTATAAAAATACCACCTTATTACTCTTCTTCATCATTTTCAGTCATATGTAATCATCCAGCTGTTCCGGGCATGTGCATGTTATTGCTCTTTTATGGTGGCCCAATGCACCAATTCAGGAATCGGAATATTGGAAATTTGCTTTAAAATTACCAAAATGTTCATTTAAACAATCGTGAAAAGTTAATTTCTTAACTAACAGGCATTATCAAAGTGGAATAGCATGATTCATAATATTCCCATTCTAACAAAATTGTGGTTCAAAAACTTTGTGTTAGCAAAATGATGAACCTAGAAGAAGACAGTATCTGAAGACATGTACATATTGCCAGCACACCTACATATTCCTAGTCAAACACCAGGAGAGCACTCATTTTAATCTGAGGACTAATAAACAGGACTAAAAGTCATGTTTTCTCCGAACATAGTATCACCCTTGAAGTACAATATGATTTAGATTTCATTTTGTGCAGACAATATGTTTTTATAGAAAAAACGCTATTTTTGATCTCCTGCTCTAGATCAGTAGTTCCTCTATCAATGTTTGTGTTTTGGTATGTCTTTTTTTTAAGTAAAAAAAAAAAAAAATCTTAGATTTACATATGTATGTATGTAAATGTATATGTGCTGCATATTGTTTAAATGCTCTTTTTTTTGGGGGGGGGGGGGGAGGGGGAGGGGTGGAGGGGGCAAAAGAAAGTCTGACACAAATCTTTGTTGAGAATGATATGTAGGTACCTTGTACTGAGAATATAAAAAAACCAAACACTCACTTTGGCCCGTATTCACAAATTGATTTAAATAGAAACGATGTTTTAAATTTTGTCCACGGACTTAAGCAAGCGCAAAGTAGGCGTACCGCATGCATGTGCACTTCAATGCAAGATTATTATTCGATACTGTTGGTGTACACAATTTTCCACATGCATTTTGCTTAATTTATACCACCTTTGTGAATATAGGCCAATGAATATACTGTTTTCCCATCTTCCAACTTTATATGAGAATTATGCACTATCTGTTCACAATGTATTTTTGCTAAAAGGAGATTGAAAAGAGGTCGTCGGAAGGAGGAGAAAGATACTGCATTAATTAATAATGTCATCATTCTACTTCACACTAAACACACTTACAAAGGTGCTTCATTATTTCATTTCCCATTACAGCAATCTGTCCCACAGCATAACGTTACTGTAACTCAGTGCTTTTCCCATTCCACTCAAAATCCATTTGTATGTGATAATCAGTTTGCCGACACATCACATCGGGACTGGGTGAGATCATTTTGACACAAATATTTGCAGATCAAAAGTCTATTTTGGCAGACTGTTCAGAGTATTTGTATTGAAAGATAAATGAATAATTGTAAACACATGCTTTCATTATGGGGAATGAAAGACCTATTGAAGCTATGTGGCCTTGAATTTGCATGTATGTATTTGTGACGATATCACACAAGTTACATGCAGATTAATTAGATTTTTGTACTGGATAATCAACCGACATATGCAAAGACAAGTACAAAAGTATACACCATATATTTAGAGAGTCTAAATTTTCAGGAATTGGGAATTCCCGATGATTTTGCAAGTGGTTAGATTCGCTATCGTGGAGTCCTGTACTGAATGGAGAAGTGTACACAGGTACGTCACATTCACATGAGGATCAGAGTCAATATTTTTGCGTATCTTTAATTTCGCAAAATTCACCTGACTCGCAAAATTCGCAAAAATAGAAACCTCACGAAATATTCGGCATATACAGTAAAAAGAGCTCTTACATCATTAGCATTGACCATAAATAGAACCTAGTTCAATATTTTTTTCTTTCAAAAATGAAATCTTTAGACCACATCTAGACCCTCATGTGGTTGAGTGTATGAAAATCCGATAATGCAGTTTTTAGACATTACAGCACCCATTTGGTTTTTGAAATGTGCAAACTCTGATCCTTTGGTCGCAAACATTCACACATTTGGTATGAAATAAGTGAATTCTTAAAAGTGATGAAACATCATGTTATGTACAGTACATTAATCCCAATATTTCCACAAGTCTCTTTGCCCATCCAAACAAAATCCTGTAAGTTTGAGCAATGGAATCAGGATTCTGAAGAACTTTTGGTATTGGGCGTGGCACCTGTCTTCTGAATGATACCCCTCAGACACCCAGAGGGGTGTGGTATGTCCGCAAAGTCACAGCGAAACATGTGGCCGAATACCCTTCTGAAGTCCGGATGTTTGGCAGCATATAACATGGGATTGATATTGCTGGACAGGACAAATACAACGGCCAGGTAGATGACCGCCAGATGCCGAACTTGGCACAGCAGGAGAACGGAGTAAGGAACCACACAGATGAAGAATATCACCACGACGATGCAGAGGTTCTGGGTGATTTTGACCTGCCGTAACGAGGGCGTCCCATTCAGGTTGTGGTTTGTTGGCGACCTCTGACGCGGAGTGCCCTGGGTTGCCTCTTCCACACTTATACTCTGCATGGATATCACCTGACTCTGTCTCTTCGCTTTCATTCCTTCGATGTGTTTCCGCACGTGGAGATAAATTGAAATGTAGCAGAACGTTATTACACCGGTGGCAATGAGGAATGTTAGAGATGCAATGCTCTGGAAAATGGGGATCTTGGACAAGTCGACGTCCCACTTGCAGATCTTGTAGAACTCATCGTATCCCAGTCCGCCGAGATTCGTCAGCTGCGGCACAACGAGCGTAAAGACCGGCACCAGCCATGTAACCGCCACCAAGATAGCCACGATTCCGAGCCGGTACATTTTTTGGTACGTTTTCTTGCTCTTTGTTATCAGCGTGTAGCGATTCACAGCAATCATCGCCAAAGTCAGCACACTGCATATCGGCGTCGTTATCGTCAGCGCAGCGACAAACCTGCACATGATATTTGACAGAGGCCATCCGTCACTGCTCAGAATCCCCACGGCATGAAAAGGTAATGCGAAGCATGTTAAGAAGTCTGATATGCTGAGGTTGACCACAAATGCGTTTGTCTGGGTCTGCAACTTCCTGGACAGAGAGACTGCCACCAGCACCAGACTGTTTGCAACCATGCCTATGGAGCCAACGATGATGAAGAGGGTTGCTATGGTGATGGCCTGGCCCTGATTGGGGTAGACTGCTATTGGCTGGCTGGTTGTGGAAGCATATTCAGCTTGGGTGGGCACCTCTGGTTCAAGCTTCATCTTGGTGTCATCTACCTCCTCATCTAGTTTTAAGATATGAGTGAAAATGAGAACATAATATTGAACTGATGCAATTTATCGTTCTCTGAATATTGGGCATGATTCTTTGAATCGCATGTTAATTACTTACATGCACATAAGTGCACAGTGTTTAATCTGGAGAAAGGAGAAGTTCTAATCTTTCGAAAAGGGTCATTTCTTCTGGTCAGCATAACACAAATGAAAATGAATGTAGGCCACAAATGCAGACACTCCTGTCTTCATTTGGGGAAACTGGTATACTAGATTCCCATAAGGAAAGGGTTAAAATAAGCCATTATTTAACATTGGGAGCAGTGATGAAAAAAAAAAATGTGTGAATTATCACATATGATGCATATGTATAGTTCAGTTGTATCACAAAACACCCTAGCATACAAAAATTGTGCAATAAAGCAGCAAATATAAGGGGACAACACCAATTTTTCTCAATAAATCATAACTAATTTTAATACATCTATTATTCACATTTTGTATATTTAACAATGGTTCACATTGATTATACTGATTAACATTTTCATGTTGGTTATTTCTTATCCCTAATTCACATTTTACAACTACTGTTAAGCACTAAAGGTTTGTGGTTTGTTTGTTTTTTTCATCTGCAAATGTTAGCACTGAACTTTATTATAGAGTTGCTATAGAGTGCAGTGGAATCTTACATGTATGTGGCAAAGAAAGATAACACCTGTGTATTTGTGACTGGTTTCACCAATGTAAGTTTAATGAAGGGTGAGCATGAAATAGGATCTGATTGTTACTTTCATTTTTTTCCCCTAAAACTTGGATGAATGAAATAGGTTATTGCGATTACAGTATAAATCGAGATATTGAAATGTTTGCGACAATTTTCCAGTGTATAATCACTGATTCCAAAGTGATTGCAATCCCTAGCCAGGAAAACTAGAACTCTGTAGTGATACTCTTTTTGTACAAGCTGCCAAAACCGCTAGTTTTTCCTTTAATTCATCTATGAGTGGATTGTCAGAGTGGGATGTCACGGAGCACACGAACGATTTGCGATGGACGCGAATGACAAAATCCAACATTCGGAAATGTTTTTCTCCGAATGTGTTCCGACAATGAAGCCGAAAACTATTCTTGCGCAATTTGTGCGAAGTTTCCGCGACGTATGTGCGAATGTCGTGTGTATCATTGCTAAAGTACAGCATGTTACGTACTCGAAGAACACGCGACGGAAATGCGAACAACGAAAAATTTTCAATAATTATGGGAGAAATGTACCCAAGGAGAGGTGGAAGCTGTCTTGAGTTGAATTTTTTTTCTTTCCTCTATTTCTCCTTTCTTTTTCTCTCATTTCTCTATCGTGCGCTTGCCTACATTTTTTTTTTCCTAGGATCTATCTCCACTAGTAAAGCATTTGATTCTTTTTTTTCAGTTCTTCCAACACATAATCTCTATAATTCAAATGAAATTTTACATACTTTAGATTAATTTTAAGTGTATTCTGCGATTTTTTTTTTGTATATCAAACATTTCTTTCTCTTTGGTAGTCTTTAATTTCTTTTGTTACTATAGTTGTTAATAATTGTTTGATGTTTATATGTATGCTACGATTTTTATTTGTAGAAAACATATAGGTCATATATCCCCCAAAGGTGCGCTAGACGTTCGCGAGAATGTCTCAAAAGGTACGCTAACAGTTTGCGATTACGTCGTAAAATGATCACAAAAACTTTGCAGATTTCGCGTAACATACACGAGACATTCTCCACAGTTTCGGAGTCTGTTTGGGGTTTCACAAAAATTTTACGAACATCGCGCGTGTCTTGCGAAGGTCTTGCGCATATGACGAGGCTTTAAAGACACTTTCGAGAACAATTCACGAGCAAATCACGACCAAGTGTGCGGAAAGGGTTCGCAAAAAATTTCAAACTTTTTTTAAATTCTTGCCGAAGTAAAAACGACATTTGCGAACAATTGACGACGCTTCCGAACCCTCACGTTCGTTTGGCGATCCTTTGCAGACTAAAATACGAATGCTGGATTTTGCCATTCACGTCCTTCGCAAATCATTCGCGTGCTCCGTGAAATCCCACCCTAAGCAACTCAAAATTCATTCCATATTTGACTAACTACACCAGCTCTTCTTCTAGCATCCTGCTAAAGTTCAGACACAGTGTGAGCTAAATGATCTTGCCACACCATTCTATACCACACCCCACATTAAAGTATGGTGAACGAGACATTGAAATCAAGAAAATCATATAAGAGAAGGTGTCAAAGCAGAGGGAAATGTCTCCTAAAAAAGATTTTTAATGTGACTTATTAAAAGATATTCGCCCCACTGAGAAATCGTGAGTTTAAACTGACTGATTTGCTTCACCGATATTCGCTCCGGAACAGCCGTCTTTTTCGCGCCCTAAAATATGACGTCACGAAATGAACAAAACCCTTTACGAGTGCAGCGGGATATCGAGGCCGCCGTTCATAAAGCACGTATTTCGTGGTGAGCGGATGCAATATCTGACCTGTATTTAGTCGCCTCTGCTTTCTCGGCTGAGACATTAAAACGTCCAATTGTTACCTTATATTGTACGGAAAGATTTTGAGTTTAACATCGAGAGTGAATTTAGTGATGACAGTGACAATGACACTGATAGTGACAGTGGCAAAGTCGGAGTGGTAGAAGAAGCGAGGGAGAGGCGACGGATATGGAAGGCCGCCGCGGACACAACTCGTTTGGGGCGTACATGGAAACGGGCACACTGCCTCTCCATACGTATGCCCCAAACGAACCACGTTCGCAACGGCCCTCCATAGACAGAGCCCACTGTGTGGATGGAGTGGTAGCACAGCGCACATTTCGTGACGTCATAATTTTGGTCACCAAAATTTCGCCGTCAGATCGGGTTCTGGTGGTCTAAAAAGAGTCTCAAAGCACCATCTCTCCATCGTTCTGGAGACGTTTTTACCTTCTGAAAGTCAATTATTCATATTCCTAGAGACGTAAGCTTTCCAGAAATGTATAAATCACCTTGTTTATGATTATCGTCCTTTTTTTCTCGTTCACCATACTTTAATGTAACCTTATGGCACAGCTACAATGTATCTCAATGAGATGAATTGGTACGAGTGGCTGTTGTTACAGTTGTTTCTCAGCACTTCTATTAAAGTCTCACATTCGAACATCATATTGGATACAAGGAAAGATTATCAAGTGCATTTGTGCTTACCTTTAGTGGTTAGAATATATCCTTTCCTTGCTTGCACCCACTGCTGAAATGATATTCCCCATATGAAGGAGTCCTGTATGAATCCCTCCTCCTCTCCCTATCCAAACCACCAGACAGGGGATGGATGGTATCCTCACTCATCACCAATCATCCAGACTCTGCTTCACCTGTTATCGGCCACAAATGGAATGGACAGAAAAGCACTCAATGATTTAATAGCTGGTTGAGTCAGGATTTTTTTTTCTTTCTTTTTTACTCGACCAGGCAAAGGTAGTAAAATGACAGTGACCACAGAGCGATAACAAATTTTTCGACGAAATCAACCTGAGAAGTAATCAAAGTGACATATCCTTGTCCCCTTGAACACTTAGCCGCCGTTGTTGGTGTTGTTTACGAAGAAATGTGGCGAGATGATGATCGCCGAATGGAATTTTTCTTCCAAAGTGCATCTTGCGAAATGCCGACAGTCGAAGGTCATCCAAGCGGAATCTATACCTCAGCGGAGCTTCAGAGATAAAAGAGATCCTCATTGTGATCAAGTAGGATGGAATGTCTTCAGTTCTTCTGGCAGGTTCATAAAATCAAGTGATAAAAGTTGGCACCTCTTTGCACAGCAGTGTTATAAAATGGATGCACGGTGTTCTCAGCTATTGTTACTGGTAGTGATGAACTTTTGAAGGCTATACAAATCTACTTGTGTGCCTCTCTCTCTCTGACCATCTTTCACCATCTAAAGTAACAAGTGTAGCATGCTGTCAGACTCCATAATTGCATTGATAAGGAGAGGGACACTCATATTTGGGGAAAGTAAGTGGAAAACTTTGGAGTATGACAGAAGGTCCATGGGGAGTCCATTGGACCCCACACCCATCTGATATTCATTGAAGGTTTCCAGTGCTGCTGGAGAATTAGAGCAAACATTATCTTCCTCCCACTTTTTGTGTTTAAGTAGAGAAAAAAAAAACATGAAAAAAAATGATTTCATGGAGATGGAATTATCCTTTTTTTTACCTTACTTCATAAATTTTATTTTGTTTTCTGTTTTCCTTCCTGGACTATAGTTTGCTGCCCTTTTTTTTTTTTTTTATCAAGGGTGTTTGTTTGCGCAAGCCTAATTGCACTACACAGACATTCAGTCACTTCAAGCTTCACGTCTCTGCCATAAGTCATGAGCATTTGTTACATGGGGGAAGACGGTAATTGGTCTTTGAGCATGCTCCAAAGTCCATCAGCTGGGCAATTTGGCTACTAATTAAATGAGTGATTCAAGATCCAGCGGGAAGGTCAATGGCTTAATTATTGAATGGAATGACATCTCGCCGACACTTTTCACTTTCAGATGTGTCAACCATGAGGATGATGGCAATCACAAATCTTTCCTGCTATATTTCCCCTGAATAAAGTTTTCCTGGCTTTGTCTTTTTTTTTTTTTATTTCAGCTTTTTTTCTTATTGATGCACTTAAAATGCCAGTCTTAAGCATTATGTGTGTGTTATTATTTTTTTTTTTTTTTTTTTTTTACATAATCAACTTTATAGGAGCTGGCTGTAAGATCTGATAAGCTTGTCAAGGGTGTGCCATCACATGAACTATTGTTTTAACTGTTTATTATGTTTATTTACATAAGTTTGATTTGCAGTGAACACCTTCTGAAACTATCTTCAAGAAGATGCCCTGTACTCTTATTTTCAGTAGTTTAGTGCTTGGTGACCTTACATCACAAAAGCATGACCCTTGCTCATTTTCTCTGAATTATGGTTTGTGTGATGAAACATTACATTCCTATATGCTATTGATTGTTCTTACCTGTGAAATGTAATTACTTTGTGAAGGTTTTATTCAGCAACAGCAACGAGGGAAAACATTGGTCTTATGGCATCAAAGTGAATTAGATCATGCCTTAATAGCCATCAGTACGATGCTAAGCACCACAGTATAGCCAGCATGCAACAATATTGCAACAATCATCAAACTTCGTCATTAATAATGGTAAGTTTTGCTGACTCGGAGCCAAAGTCTTAAATGAGTCCCACGTGCAATTATCAAGGTGTATACGGGCAATTTCATGGAAACTTCTCTCTGGCTTCAAATGGCACAAGCAATTTCAGTCTATCCAATTAGAATTTGGCATTTGGCCCACATTTGCTTCGCAGAAGCGTGAACGTTCCCTTTGTATATGTAAAGTTGACACTGTAGGTATCATTTTACATGGGCTGCAAATTCATGCCTCTCAGCTCTTGTGAATGATGTCATGATTAGCCAGGTTATCCTTGCTGATGTATAACCAGCATTATGATTAGAAGGATCTCTAATAGCAGATATCCCTGAAGAAGGGAATATTTATGTACACAATTACCACTTCTGTTTTGTGCCATGAATCTCTTTAAAGGGCCTGGCCATTGAATGAACCAAAAGTTGATTATCATTACCATTTATATTATTCACATTTTCTTTAAAATCAAAGGATAGGCACATTCAGTGTGATAACTGCTTTACAATGGTGCCCTGTACTCCTACTTACAGATGAATGACCGGTGGTGATAGGTTACGATGTATATACAAAACAAACATATCATCAGCTGAGAACCAGAAGGATGTTATCATGATTTTTTTTTTTTTTTTTTTTTTTTTTTTGGGGGGGGGGAGGGGTATTAAATTATTAGTATCACATTGTAGAGCTTAATCTCTACATTATGGTATCAATTGTAAATCATTTTCATTTTCAGTATTTACATTAGAAATAAAAACCACAAGATTGCTGTTTTACCCAATATTTGGAAAAGGCTTGTAAATGTACCCACTTTTTATAAAATAAACTTTAAAAATTTCATGAAAATTGATTGTTTCATTTTTATTCTAATGCTCAATCTTAGAATTAAATTGCGCCCTTCTGATTACAGCTGACGATATGACTAATAAACTTAACTAAGCATGTACATAAAATGTAGAAGAGAATCATGAAATGGGAGAGCCAATAAGAAGTTAGACAGAGTAAAAAGTAAATGTAATGAAAATGTTGAATTTATAGAGTAAATCTAAAACATATAAAACCTAAAAGAACTTGTTTTAAATACATTCAGTGGCAAAACAGCTGTACTGCAGTTTGTGTGTTGATCGGTCATAAAAGCCGCAATATGGTGTATAGAAAACCATTGTAATGAAATGCTGTGTGCATTGCCCTTTCCATTTATTTTACTTTAAAGTTAAGTACAAAATGAACTGTATGGCTCTCTTTTACAATTAAATGCCATTTAGTTTGTTTTTTATTTTATCCTTGTTCTTGGTTTTTTTTTTAATCAATGACTATGCTACTCATTAATTTAGAGTCGAAAACAATATCACCAAGAAGATTGCAAAATGAATGGTCAGCAGAAAAATTATGAATTTGATGATTTCCCAAAAATCAGCAGTTTGATATTTTACATCCCTCTTGTCTGCACTTGGAAGACATTTTAAGCAGTCATTTTTTGTCTTTGCTTTTTGACGTTTTGGGTTCTTTGTGTTAATACCATATTTTTCATTGATCAATTGTGGTAGACCATATTTTTCATTGATCAATTGTGTTCAATGCCCTACATGCATTCTAGACATCATTTAAATGTAAAAACTGATTTTTCTCAGAACTATCTGTATTCTACATGTAGCTGCCTGCTTTCTTGCCATTTCTGTGGCAGGATTTTAGAACAAAAGTTTGACAATTTGGCTGATTTGGGAAATATTAATCATGAGTACGTAAAAGAGATCAAAACAAGGCCATCAATGTTTAACAGGTATGTGTACTTCCGAAAGGTTTGTCATTATGACTTACATGATGTTTTTTTTTTTTTTCTTTTACACTTCGATAAATGTTTCCCTCCTATCACTAGTTAGAGATGCTATGATTTAGGTACAGTAGATATAATGAATGATGCATAAAATTCACAATTTGTCAGTGATAAGATTTTATTTAGGAGAAACATTCTAATGTATTCTACAACTTTCAAGATTCTAAACTGTAGAATTCAAAGGGCATTTATGCGGCTTCATTCAAGTCTATCAAAGATCAAGGTCTTTTTTGTTTTGTTTTAGATTGTGACCTGTGTATCTCTTTGTTTCCCTATTTTATAGGGTTGCTTAATGCTCCTTCAATGCTTCATCTTTATTAAATCAAAGAGTTTCCAGATAATGATATAAATTATGCCATGCCCAATGACTGAATGACACAATTCACTCATATTCAGTGCCACCTCTATGATCTCAAAATGAAGCCAACTATACTTTTCGCGATTTACCTGTATTAGCGAAATATAAGATTGCAGCTCTCTCTCTTTCTCGGTCTCCTTATTTCCTTTGACTGGATGACGTATTGAGAATCATTCTGTGGAGTGAAACTCCGTAATTAGAGTCTTTGAGAAAGATCCATTGATGAATTGGTGGTGCTGTGCTGCCAGACTGGGGTTGACTGACGAGGAGCTTGATGAGTTTCTTCTGATGACCAGGACGAATCAAAGAGAGGGGGTCGATGGGGTCGTATGCTTTTCTGGACCATACACACTGGAACATGGTATTAGAGTGGCTTCTTCATCTGTAATGCCGTCATGTGATTATATAGACGAAGGTTTCTCTTACACAAGGCGAAGGAGTGATCCTCAAATCTAACCTCTCGCTTCACAGCACGGTAATATGATAGCAGCGATGACACAGTTCTCTCGTTGGGCGATGATGAAAATTGCCAAGTAATTCCCAAGGCTATAGCATCAACCCATCCTGTCAATACCTCTCAAGAAGTGATGTTGTGCAAATCAAATTTTCTGCTGACATATCACCCCTGCAGCACATTTGCCATGCCCTCAAGATCCAATTTCACAAATTTATGGTATCATATATACTTTCAAGTGGTTAACATTCGGTCCTCTCATGTCCAGGGGTTCTAGCTACTCTGCTGATATGACACTACCATGCATGCTGTGCTGGGAGAATTTACATATCCGCCTTCAGTGAATTTCAAAGGTATACTCAAGGAACAAACAGTGCATGTAGTTTTCTTCCTCTTGTTGGAACATGAGAGTAGAAAAAAAAAAACACCAATATACCAGAGTTTGTAACATGGCTATTTTCCTTCTTTCTGCAGTGGGTTGTAGTTGAAAAGCTATACTCATTTATGCCTGAAGAATTTATGTACACACCCATGGTTTTAAAAAAAATAAAAATAATGATCAATCTTCACTTTTGCTTCTTTTCTTTGTCTTTTTTCTTTTACAAATTAGTCTTTTGTTTTGATTTTATGCATTCCAGTCTTTGCATGCAATACAAGAATAAAATGTTTTCCTTCAGAGGCTGTTTTATTCTCTCTGTGAGTTTTATTTTCCCAAAACAAATGCCAACTTGTTCTGTAGAACATGAACTTAGATATTCCAAGAGTACCTATCAATGGATTGTTTTGTTATTCTATTTTATTATTTGATAACGTGTTGAGATCAATAAGAAGAAGAAGCAGTAAGAAAAAAAACTTTTTCTTCTTTACTTTTTAGATAAATACAAAAGTCAATACCTTCTTGTAATGATGAGCACTGACACTTTTCAGTCGGCTGGAGTGGAGTAGAGTTAATATCCAAGAGATGAGATCCTTCCAATGCCCATACACGTGTCTCCTTGGGGATGGTCCATCACTTCATGGATGTCATTTGGTGGATCCTACTGAACCGGTCGCAGGCAGTAGATGTGCCTCCTTGATTTCCTGATGCGTTATCTATTCCAATCCAGCCCAGAGCTCCATTCACAGGCTAGAGAGTCTGCCTCAATTTGCCATAAAGTGATTAAGCCAATTTGTGAGCAAATGAAATAGCTTCCCAGCCAGGCAGTTTTAACTCACGTCTTTATCCCCTGAACACATCTCTTTTCCTCAAGCTCTCTATCAGTTTGTTCTGCTCTATCTCCTTGCCTGTCTTTCTCTTTCACTGTCTCTCTCTATCCCTAGATCGCTTGTCCAGTGATAAATCAGGGTTCGATGAAAAAATTCCCTGGCTGTCATGTTATTCTGTTTCACTGAGCCCACTGTGTCTAAAGTTCACCCAAGAGCTTCCCCTGGCTGGCTGCAGGGGGGATACTTGCAGCCAAATTGAGGCTTTTGGACGTCGATTATCGTTTGATAAAGATTACAGATGAAGACAGGACCCGTTATCTGTAGCTCTGTTGCTATGAACATGCTTTTTGGCTTTGTTTATCTTTACAGTCCTGCCTCAGTGCTTCCTGGGATTTTAATGGCGCTTTTGAAATAGGTTTTCATCACTCTCAACTGAAAGGCATACATATATTTCACAACATTTTATCTACAGTTTGTCTTTTTGTACAGTTTCCCTTTCATATGATTATTCACTATCCTATTCAGGAGAGTTGTTGTTACAGGTGCAGGTATGTAATTACCTTGTCAAGCAGGTCAAGAACTATGTTTGAAGTTCTGAACTCAGTTGCACATATTTTTTGTTTTTTTATCATTGCAACCTCAACAAGTAGTAAATGATAATTGAAGTTGCAGAGAGTAAAAGAAGATATGATTTTGGAGGAAAAATCATACCAAGCAGCATAAATGATAAAGTGTGAAATACTCAGGTGTGAACCCTACCTTTTACACATATTATCAAGAGCACTGTGAACATTACTCTGTACATGCACATCATCAAGAAAAGACACTACAGCTGTTGAATAGACAGAGCTTAATGGTGTGTACACAACAGAAATGTAGATAATGGTCATTATTCATCGCTTTACCTTAATGAAGGGCTCTCTGAAATTATTGTGATCATATAAAGTAATTTTACATTTTTCTTCTTTGTTTAAACTCATGGTCAGATTTTGGAAATTGTGTCTCACTCAGAAATCTGTCATAGGTCTGGGAATACTTGTATACATCGTAAATAAATCAGATGGTTCTAGTAGCCACCATGGTAGTACGAGCAAGAAGAATTGCAGTCAGCTACCCATAGAGGTGAATATTTTAATATTATTCCTGACAGTGGCAGTGGTTTGCTCAATAGCAATGGCCCAGTGGACCGGGCCATTAATAAGTGATGTCGGACCACCAAATTTCCAAATAGGCTATCATTTGGTGGCCCAATCAGGCACACAAGATTTAAAATGGATTGTTATGTTCCCTTTATTGTTTCGGGCTACTACATTTCTTTTTCGGGTCACCAAAATTTCAAATTGCAGGATTTCAGTGGCCCAAACGGGCCCCTAGAGCAAAAAAATTAGTTTCAAGCCATTTTGAATTTTATGTGGCAGTTGTTTTCTTTTTTTTCATGAAAATGAGGATGGTATGAAGTAGAGGGTTTGTATATATATATATATATATATATATATATATATATATATATATATATATATATATATATACATATATATATATATATATACATCAAAGCCTTCCAGAGAATATTACAAATATCAGATGTGCACCACTTTGAACATTACTTTGGGGTCTCCATAGAAGATACATTTGTATATGACAGGATGTCTGTAAACCACTTGCCTGATTTTCCTGCAAGCCTTACTCAACGCATCACCAAAATGCCAGACATAGTTTTGGTGGACCACCGTTGTTAGGGCTGACCGTCAAAACACTGCCTGTGTAAAACTCAATGGTCAGACAAGTGTTTCCTCTTGACCTGATGGCCTAGACACAGTTCATCTCACAGCTAGCTCGTGTCCAGGATATTGAAAAGCCCTTTTAAATTCCTTCACGACTGGTGTCTGAACTTTTCTCATTATCAGAGTACAATACAAGGTCATGGGAGGTAACACTATCGTGTCTTAATCTTACATGCATAAAGTAATTGAAGTAACTTTTTTTGTTGTAAACACTTATGCTAGAAGATAACAAATTGAAACCATCCCAAAGAACTGCCATGAGCACCGAAAGGTGGACCTGTGTGCTGTACAAAAAGCCACTATTATTATTATTATTATTAAGGAGATGATAGATCTTCAGCAGTGCAAAGCCACTTCTGTTTTTACTGTCTTTTGTGATGGTTTGTCTGTGCATGTGTGTTTGTTTTCAAGTTTGTTGAGGGACAATAATGTAGTTTGAATGAGATAGCCAGACTTTACACTGCTTTTTTGTCTTGATATTTGTAATTTCAGAACTGTAAATGAAATGCAAGACCGTTTGATTGACATACAGAAGTGTCATTTTAGGTCCAATTTTGTTTGGACTTGTAACAGCTACATGTAGTCATGATAGAATAACGAAACAAATTACAGCAATTAGTATTTAGTCAGTGGGAACAAACAGAGTAACACATGATGCCATTAAAAACAAATGTAAGAAGAACATTTCTATGACAATCTTTATAGTATCATTTTGATTCTGTATTACACTATTACAGGCTACTGGAATAAATATGGTGATTTTAAAAAATGATGAAGATATTTACCTCAAAGGGGTCAAAACGGACAATGACACATAGACCATTATACTTTCTAATTGATTAGAAGCAAGTAGAAATATGATTCATTTGTCCATGTATCTTTACCATAGAATTTCCCTTTACATACAGTTGTATAGGCCTTTGCAGGGTATTCAAAAATACTAAGCTTTAGTGAAAGTGTGATCACCTGTCTTTTAACTGAATATATAATATTACATCATCCAGTGATCACATAGGACATCTCGGTGGAAAGATAACAGAAATCGATGCTACCTGTAAAAACCTATGTTAATCCTTTCCATTACATATCATTAGGTCATTCCCAACTCCAGCATGGAAAGTATGTGCAGTAATTTCCATAGCGCGATAAATCAGCCCCGTGCGACTCCAGTCCATTGTCACTGGATGTGTGCGGAACCAATGATTGATAGCATGAGGCGTTACATGGGGTCACATGAAACACATTTTTAAAGTCATTTGCGGCATTGTATACAAACTTGACTTCTTTCACCACAGCCAGAACACAAGCCCTCCCTGATCTAGAAGTGTAGATAATGGTTTTCAGTGTTAATAGGAGAGCCTAGTTTGGAGTGTGTCTGCATGTCTGTTCTGTTTATCTGTTTATCTGTTTATCAGAAGCTCTATTGGGGCACAGTGGTGGATCTGTATCCGAAAGAGTTGCATTTTTTCTCCGCATTATCAATTTCATGGTTCATGAGGACAATGCTTTCTTGTATAACATACATTTGACAAACTATTTATGAGGAATGGGACAAACTGATCCAACTTCAAGTTCAAGTTCTTTGATTTAGATCCAAACTAACTTCCAGCTTGATTTCCATTCTTTCCTATCTACAAATCTTACTATTAGTGTAGGTGAGATCATCTCTGTCTAATGAGACTATTACATATCTCAAGAATAAGAATTGTAGCCTAATATTTTTAGTTCTCCACTTGATTCAACCAGAGCTAAAAAAAAAACCAAAACAAAACAAAGCACCAACAACAAAAAACTACTCCCACATATTGTTGAATATGTGCAAAATACACTATTTATTTTGCACTGTTTTGCTTTTGTGTATGATGAATTCTTGCAGGCATCCAATGTTCATGAAAATTGATAACGCCCCAAAATACTGCCTTCCATAACCGAAGCGCATTGCATATCATCTCCTGGATGGGAAATCACTCAGTTTTTTCTTGGAAAGGAATAATAGATATGATACAAGATATCTCATCCCATAGCTTTGGTTCTTGATCACAAAATCATTTTTGTTTGAAGTCTGGATTTATTAGATATATATGCTAGAAAATTACATGGTACTTAGAGCAGAACAATGAACACAGCTGATATCCTTTGATTACAATTTCCGTTCTGTTGTTGCCGTGACAAATCTATGGTGAAACGTGCAAACATGTCTTGTGATAATAGTTAACATGGATTTATCATAGAAAAAGAGTAAATGGGATACAGAATTAAAGTGGCTCATGTAGAATTTTTATTTAAAAAAAAGGTTATTCAGTACTGTCAGCTATAACAGAGACACACATTAGCACACAGCTGAGTTCAAACAACTTCTTGCTTTACTTTTTTTGAAAGCTACGAACATTTCACACTGAGCTTGTATTCTTTGAACTTGAAGTGGTATTATCCTGCTGGGAAATGGCTTTCAAGCACCCTGATGGTTTCGGGATGTCACTGTAACGGCAGGAGAACATGCACTTGAAGACAATCTTGAAGTCTGGATGCTTTGCAGCGTAGATGAAGGGATTTAGAGCTGCTGGTAAAACGAGCAACAGACCAAGGTAGGCTGTTGAGATGTAGTATTCTCGCACATAGAGATTTAGGGAGTATGGCAAGACACAGACGAAGAATACCCCCACTACGATAGCCAGGTTCTTTGTGATGTTTATTTGCTTGACACTTGGGGTTCTCTTGGGCTGCATCTCCTGACCAGCTCCGTCATCAGCTGTGAGGGTTTCATTTGAGGCTGCATTGGATTTCATTCTTGTCTGCATGCCAGTGACATGCCTTCTCACAAACACATAAATGGCAACATAACAGAAGATGATGATGATAGTGCAGATAACAAGGATGACCGATGCAACTCCTTGGAAGACAGGGCTCACAGGGTGGTTTAAGTCCCATATGCACGATCTGAAGACAGGGTCATACACTAGGCCACCTGTTTTCGGGAACAGCTGTAGCATCACAAGGGAGAAGAACGGGAAAGCCCAGACTGTCCCAATCATAGCTGCAATTCCTAGAGCCGTGTAGATCCGCTGCAGCAGCCTCCGGCTTCTGGTGATTGTGACGTACCGGTTGACGGCAATTGCTGTCAGGGTCAGGATGCTGGTGCTGTTGGTCTGGATCCCCACAGCGGCGATCAAATGGCAGAGCTGCGGGGCCAGGGGCCAGCCAGTCTGAGAGGAGATGCCAACAGCCTGAAGCGGTAGGGTCAAGGATGTGAGGAGGTCAGAGACACTGAGGCTGGCCACGAAGGCATTGGTCGATGTCTGCAGCTTCTTGGAGAGTGTAATGGCCACAAGTACGAGACAGTTACCAGTGATCCCTGTGACGCCAATCAGGAAGGCGATTGTAGCAACAATGACGGCGTGATATTGGTGGGTGTATAACATTGGGTACTCTGATGTTGGCATGGCATTTTCAGTCCACATTTGATCAGCTGTTACTGAGTCCAGGTTTTCATCAGAGGTGATGTTAAGTTCATCCATCATTGAAGATCTGTTAAGATGTAACAGAAGGAGAAATGATACCCATTTCAACCTTATGGACTTGTAAGTCTATATCTTTTTTTTTCTGTTGTATCTAAGGGATGATACTTTTGACTAAAGTCTCAAAAGTTCAACTCGTTTATCAATGAGAGAAATATGGATATGTTATAGCCAAGATAGCAGAATACCCTTTAACCCGTTGAGGACGAGTCCCGAGTATACTTGCACAAGTGTCTGTGGGAAATGTGTGTTGTAGCAAAATCACTCCATCCTCAATGGGTTAAAATTGTCTGTCTTCATGATCAGAATGAATACAAGGTTTTCTTGTCTGTAGGAGGAAGGATATTATAATTTTGTTAAACCTTTCATAGACCACTTGGAAATGGGTATTAAAAAAGTGCAACAAAATTGAATGTCAGGAATTTGATAGTATTTTGCTCATTATGCTTTGCTGTATTTTAAAATCTAACAAGAAATAGATGTTAAGCACCTTTTCAGTATGGCTTTATACTCAGATAGATTTTTTGCTTAATTGTTTGTATGCATGGCCAGTAAAAAAAAAATGAAAGTATTAATTATTCTTTATATAACTTAGATCACTTCCCTCCAGGCTGACGTACACTACTGTAGTAACCAGTATCACAAAAAAATCAAGTCTCATCGATTGGCTCGAGTGTCCTTCGATGGTAATCCAAACTGATTACTTATATCTATCAAAATAATACCTGGTTGTTGTTTTTGTGTTGCTACAAATGTAATTCATCTGAAGTGTGAAATGTACAGGGATTGTCTTCCTAAGCACTTCCTCACAGCCACAGCCATTGGTTTACAATTTCACTTACCATTATCAAGGTTGCTATAGTGAGGCTGCCTCGATCCTACAAATTATTGCATATTGTCATGATGCCCTGACCTTGAAGTGATCCTGTGTGGTCTGATGGACCGCACAGCAGTGGTTAGTTGAATTTGGGTTAACCGCATCGGTTTTTACGGTATTTATAACACCCTGTGTAATTCTTCATTACAGTGGCTGGCATTCTTTCAATGAATGAAATTGCATTGTGATCATGTGTGAAGTTAGATTTTCAGGGTGACAGTGCAGCTAATTTCCTATAGATGCATATCTTCACACTTTTTGTCTCCCCCCCCCCCCAAAAAAAAGGGGGGGGGGGTAAGCTCTCCTTTGCAAACCATCTTATATATCCCAATTAAGTAGGACATCTGTAGATCAAAGTATCATATATCTTCACAGCTAAACATGAGAAACCAGAATAGTCTTGTTTTAAAATGTTATAATAATTGAAATTTTCATCAATGAACACCAATTTAAAAATGAATCACCTCCCCTCACACACATGCCAGCAATATGAATAAATAGTAACAAAACAAACAAGTTCATGTATTTTTCACAGAAGCAATTCAGCTACCTAGTAACGGATTTCGCTGCCCTCAGAACTTTCCAAGTGCTGCATTTCTACAATTAAATTGTGTTCTCAGGCTCTGATGCAAATAGTTTATCTGATTTAAGGAAAAAGGACATAGATAAACCACAGGCATTCATCATTAATATGAGTATACACTGTAATAAAGATTTCTACTACTGTAAGATACAATATTTTTAAAAAAGAAATAGAATTAGGGTGCTATTTTTTCTTACTTCTTCATGTTTAGTAGGAAAGTCTTTAAAACAAAACAAAACAAAACAAATCAGCAACTAAAACGTCAACTATGAAAGAATGAAAGAAGTCGAACATACTCACTTGATAGCACGTCTGCCACAGTTTGAGCTGGAAACGGCACATACCAGCACACAGGTCACAGTAATAATTGATACTGAGTGATCGCTCAATTCATGTGAACTATAATTCACTGACATGCAAGTGCCTGCAAATTTGACTTTACTGCAGACACATCCTGGTCAAGAAAAATATATTTCTCTCCCTCTCTGTCTTTTGCAATCTCACGCATGACTCATATTTTTTTCTTCTCCCCTCTCTGTCACTATTCTGCCCTCCCACTTTTTTAATGATCTTTTTATTTGAATTCCATTGGATGTCACCATCATTTAAAAAACAAAACAAAAAACAAGTACAAACATTCACCTTGATCAACATGATCAAACTGAAAAACTTCTGCTTAATGATACAGAAAATAGACAAAAGAAGGACAGCATGACATCACACACACATACACACACACACACAAACCCTCTCTATAGGGGGATTTACACTTGCTTGGAAAAATCGCGACATTTGGGTGCCAGTTGCTAAGCAACCACACACAAACGCCCTCGAAACATCGGCAGAAAAATCGCCAACCAAAGTGTGATTTTTTTTAAACATCACGATGTTTGAGGCGAAGTTTAGCGAGTGTAAACCCAAGCTGCAGAAATGTCGTGATTTTTCATCACTTTTTCATTACACCGGGAGTTTACGCGCGCTCCCGATCCCTCTTTGGAACATGTAGAGAGTAAGTCGGCAGCTGGCCAGATACAGTATACGGTACATGCTGTATAGATAAACGGCTGATCCTCGGCTCGTGGTCTCTCACCTCCCTGATGAAACTAGTACATGAAAATTAGTAGCAAACTTGAAGTTCTCCAACCATGTATCATCACCCCATGATGACTTAACAAAATAATGTTCTCCCAGAAATGCGTTGATTTTGGGAGTCCCATACTGCTCTCGATCAGTATACGTTGACTTTGTGGAATACAGGAGTACATAACAAGTGTCGGTAAAACAATATATCGAGCTCTTGCTGTCACCTGATAAAATACCATACCTAAAAAAATGAGCCTACTTGTCACTTTTGTCATATCGGCGAAATTTCATGATCCTCCTGAATGCTGCTTTCATCAACTTTCCCATACTTAGCTGAAGTTTTGCACACCTAGTGCATATGTGATCTAATATAGCAAATTATATATTTTTACCATAAGTTTACACTCTCGAGAAACACAAATTTATGTGTGCATTGTACAGATGAAAAGCCCTAGCTCATCGTTCCAACCAGCTCCAGCTAGCCGTGAGCAAAATAGAGTGCACTGCAGTGAATACGAATAGCGCCCGCTTCCACCCATCTACCATGTTGAAGAGAGGTGAATTACACATGCGCACTACCGACCAAAAAATCATGATGTTTCGTGAAGCTCAAACTTTGCATGCTTTTGCGCAAGTGTAAACGGTGGAACCAAATATCGCGATTTTAAAAATCGCGCAGTTAGTAGGTGTAAATGCGGCTTATTTATCTATCTATATATCTGGATGTCTGTCTGTCTGTCTATCAATCTATCTGTCTGTCTCTTTACATCTTATTCTCCTGTTGGCATTTCATGCTCACCAACACAAATTACCATCATGCTTCCTTCTGTATTTGTTACTACATGTACTTTACTTAGTTCCCAAGTTGAGATATTTTGCCATGGCAAGTTCACCTATGATTTCATAATTTTAAGAATATCAAACTTCACTTTGAGCTTTAACTCTGTTAGAGTACGTAAACAGAACTTTACTACTCAAACTACATTTGTCCAAAATGAATTAAATTTCATACACTTCATATTCCATGTATTAATAGAGAAAAATGTGATTACATATTGCCAACATAGAACATTATGTGTGTATGTGAGTGTGTTTGTGTGCGTGCTTCTTCTTTTTTTTTTTCCTTTTTTTTTTTGGTCACTTTCACTTTGATGTTGTTGAGTATTGTTGTTTTCTCTAACCATACAAAACATATTTTTATCTTTGACAAATTTAGGGCAATTCAAAGAAAATGGATGAACACAGTTTACAAGCTGCTCACACAAAATAACTCTTGAAGGGAAAATGTTAAGACAAGATGGACAACCTGACAAGAAATGTGAGAAGTTCCTGTGGCATTAGGTTGCACATCCTGCTTTTTCAGACCAAGCTAGGAAGGCTACATGTATCTTTATACCTTTTAGTGGTTAAAGCTTTGATTTATAAATTAAAACAGAATATTGACAAGCAGCACAAGACCAAGAAGAAAAGGGTCATATATCTGGTGTCCAGTATCGTTACTTGTATCTCTATATTATGTTTCTGATAGTCGGCTAATGCTGGTAATGACTATGGACTAGGGGTAATGGGGTTATTGATTAGATACTTGGTACCATCCCTGATTCTTGTTATTAACATTATAAATGATTTTTTTTTTGTAACCTTGTTTTTGGGGTGGCATGGAATGACTTGGATAATGTGGGGACAGCTAGAACTTTGGGAGAATGTTAGCTTTTATGCAGACTGCATACAAGAACATCAAAGTGTAATTAAATGAAAGTCAAGAGAATGATATTCATATATGTAAAGAACGTTTACAAGCATCTACAAGTCATAAAACTGCTTCTTGAACATGAGAAATGATGATGTTGGGAACAGTTATTCACTCTCTTAAAGTTGATGTTCAAGTTTGACTTTGTGTTCCATAAAATTGAAATATCAGACTGCCATTCTATTGTGATCTCGTCATTTTACATTCAGTTTGAAAACTGTGTTTGATTCACACTTACGATGTACAGTTTTGTTTGTGATGCAAAGCTTTCATAAACTTTTTCTGGCACAGATGAAGAGTTAAAAAGGGAAAAAGGCATTTGCATTTTGGCACAGAAAATGCATTTGTCATTTTTCATCTGATATGACATCAAAGTTTGACCTTCAGAAATCTACTTTTTAATATGTGGTAGATTAAGCTTTGGTTGGGTTTTTTTTTTCCCACTTCTCAGAAACTAGATATAAGTCAAGTGAATCATTAACAAAAAATGTGAAACTGAAGAAACCAATCAGTGAAAGTTTGAACAAAATTGGACAAGGCAAAGAGTGAAATAGAATTTTATCGATGTAAATTGTACATATAATTGCAGACTTTTTTCTTTTTCCACTTTTGATCATACAATGTACCATGAAATCATAAATTCTCTGTGTTATGCTTGTGCATGATATCAAATGTTAGCTGGAATTTGAATGTCCATCTTTTAGCGGACTACTGGTGCTGACACTTTGTGGCTTTGCATGTGGGTGTTGTCCTTTCCTTTTTATTTGATGGGAGATTCATTGCTGCTGCTTGACATCATCCGGCCATGTTTTTTTATATCATTCCTTCTCTTATTACTCGGAAATTTGTCGCCCACTGGTTTAATTTTGCTTGATGAAAATTCTATCCAGCCAAAATGACCGTGGGCTGGAGAATCCAAGGTCAGAGGATGTCGGATGACCACTTCCTACCAGTGGGTGGGTTTCCTTTGATTTGACAGGATATTGCCATGGTGGCACTTCCTAAAATTTGTGTGTTTTTTTTCTGTTTTATTCATTTTTTTTTCTGTATACGATTGTAATTGCCACCTAATTGTCCCCGCCGAATGAGTTCGAGCAGGGGACTATGAAACGAGCTCCGTACATGTGTGTGTCCGTCTGTCTGTCCGTGTGAGCATCCGTGTGTGATCAAAATCTTCAATTTGCTACTTCTCTGTCATTTATGAGCCAATTTTGATTCTGTTTGCTTTATATGATAGCACTACATGGGAGCTTTGAAACTTCTACACAGAATTTTAGTTGTGACCTTTGACCTTGATTTTTGACCTATATTGTACATTTTGTTACAAAATGCTACTCCTTCGCCATTTCTAACCCGATTTCGATTCTGTTTGCTTTATGTGATGGCACTAGTTGAGGGCTTCAAAACTTCTACACAGAATTTTGACCTTTGACCTTGATTTTTTGACCTGTATTGTACATTTTGCTACAAAATGCTACTCCTTCGCCATTTCTAACCCGATTTCGATTTTGTTTACTTTATGTGATGGCACTAGTTTCGGACTTCAAAACTTCTACACAGAATTTTGACCTTTGACCTTGATTTTTTTACCTATATTGTACATTGGCTACAAAATGCTACTCCTTCGCCATTTCTAATCCGATTTCGATTCCGTTTGCTTTATGTGATGGCACTAGGCGAGGGCTTCAAAACTTCTACACAGAATTTTGACCGTTGACTTCTTTGACCTTTGACCTTGATTTTTGACCTGTATTGTACATTTTGCTACAAAATGCTACTCCTTCGCCATTTCTAACCTGATTTTGATTCTGTTTGCTTTATGTGATGGCGCTAGGTGAGGGCTTCAAAACTTCTACACATAATTTTGACCTTTGACCTTGATATTTGACCTACATTTTATTGTACGTTGGCTACAAAATGCTACTCCTTCGCCACTTCTAACCCAATTTCGATTCTGTTTGCTTTATGTGATGGCACTAGGTGAGCTAGGGCTTCAAAACTTCTACACAGAATTTTGACCTTTGACTTCTTTGACCTTTGACCTTGATTTTTGACCTATATTGTACATTTTGCTACAAAATGCTACTTCCGGCAGGGACATACATGTATATTACGCACCGCGTAATTTCTACTTTTCCTTGTTTCATTCTAAGATGGTGTTCTACATGTGGTAGAGTTTTAATAGCTAAAAGTACCTTCAGGTATACATGTAGTTGTGAGATGTGATAACATTAGTACAGGTATGTGTTTAATTTTCCTTGCTTCATTCTAAGATGGTGTTCTATATGTAGTAGAGTTTTAATAGCTAAAAGTACCTTCAGGTATAGTTGTGAGATGTGATAACATTAGTACAGGTATGTTTTTTTTTTTTGTTTTTTTTTTTCACTTCCAAAAGTCCAAAAAGTCCAAATGGCTTCTCCAGTGGCCATGAGGCCACTTGGCATAGTTCTAACCAGTGACATTGCTATTTCATGAGTCATCAGTCTTGAGTCATATGTACAGGTACTCATTAACCTGTTGAGGATGGGCTGATTTTGCTACAACATGCATTCCCCATAGACACTTGCCCGAGTATTCTCAGGACTTGTCCTCTATGGGTTAAAAGAACAAGACACTGACCAACACATGTTTGTAACTGAGCACCGGTACTTTAAAGATTCCATGAAGACTGTGAGAAAATGGTGCATGAAATACAGTTTAATATTTTTCTTGCTATCAGAATGAAATGGATTGTGAGGAATTTGACTTTGATTCGTTCTTCCTTTGGTGTTTTTTTCTGATGCGTGATTAGAACTGTTTTGATAGCTGATAAAGTCTGAGACAATCCTGCTTGCATGATGTATGTAAGATTAAACCAACCACTTTCAAAATCATGTGCTTGATTCAATCTTTCCTCTGAAAAGAAGCACTTAAAATGTTTGGGCTGATTGCAGTCATGCTGTCTTTATGCATATAGTGAATATATATCACACATATTCATTTTGTTATTCATTATGCATTCCATATCTTTGAAGGTGATGAGTGCCATCTCAGAGAATGACTGGACGACTGGCAAGTGCTTCCAGACGGGGTCATCATCATCCCCGTCATCATCGCTATCATCCCGTTCAGGCAGTCTCCACCGATCGAAGCCCAACGTCGTGAAGCCTTTTGCCAATCCACAGCGGGCAGGCCTGAAGAGTGACAAATGCCAGACCTTTGTAAGAGCTAGTCTCCTATCTTGTCACAAGCAATTGCAGCCACTCGTCCACTCTCATCTCCTCTGGGTGCTATTTTGAGATGTCTGTTATGGTGGAATCGTAAATAATGGTCACACCTATTGTTACGTTTGCCATTGCCTTGCGGTGCGAAACGCTGCCCCATTTTCAACCTCATAAATAAAAGTCTGTGTATACGCTTCTCACCAGTACGGCCAATAAGTAGCCATTTCCTTTTCCACAGGAGCTAACTCATTTCACCTATAAGAGAAGTGTAACGGCATCCGAAAGGCACTCTACCAAATAGTCTATTCTCCAGGGTAATGATAGAATTTTTCTTCCCATGACAACCCTTCATTATTCTCCCTTTATTTCATTATTGTCTATGTTTCTTTGTTTTCTTGGGTTTTATTCTTTAAGGTGTGTTTATCTCTTTCTCACTCTTGCTTCAGTATCTTTTCTTACCTCATCCGATTAGAATCACTTCAGACAAAAAGAATTTATGAAAGTAATTAGTTCAGAAATTCTGTTTATACCAACCAATGATATTGAACACAGAGACAAGTCAAAGGGAGACGTTTCTGAAAAAGTTTTGGCTGTTACTGTTGTTTGTAGAAGTCATATAGAGATATACAATGTGTAGGTATATCTGTATATAATATATATATACAGATATACTTTACATTGTGTATTTCTATATGACTTTTGCAAACAATATATATGTATATAATATGTTGTATGTCACCTTTGGATGTCACCTTAGGGAGACACTACTTGTTTATTGTTACTACATTAAGGAGATTCTGGATGTTTAAGGAGTCAAATTTGTGTCTCCTTTATGTTTTCAACTGTATTTTATCTCCTTCAATCCGTGCTTTACTGCTGACAATGCGTAGTACGCATTTTCCATACACCATCTCCCTAAAGCTGTATCCAGAGTTATGTACGTATAGACATGATATCAGTGAACTATCTCTCTCATTCCACTACTGCAGAAGCCACGGATTGTTAAACCCCTCTTTGACCCCGCCCTCCCTGGTTGCCTGGTGATGCCCCGCCCCCCATCATCCCACCAATGGCAGCACAACGAGCGAGATGACACCGTCGTCGATGTGGTGGTGGATCCTCACCTGACGGCGCAGCTCAGGCCCCACCAGCGTGAGGGTGTGCTCTTCCTGTATGAATGCATCATGGGACTGCGGCAATTCCAGGGCAATGGTGCCATTCTGGCGTAAGTGTCTTTTTCACAATCCCTGGGTTGTTTTTCTGTGTGTATTCATACGTAGCATACTATTAAGCACTCGTACAATGAGGAGAGTTCATTGCCAGATTTGGACATATTGTGGTGGAGATGTGAAATACATGCCAAGAAAACACGTGCAGGAAATATAAACAGATACAATGTATGTATTATGCTATTCTCTATTTTCTTTATCTTTATCTTTCTTTTTCCCATAAATGCACAGAGATGAAATGGGCCTGGGGAAGACACTGCAGTGCATTACACTTATATGGTATGTTATGTGTTTGTGAACCATCTGGAAGTCTGGTTCAGTCTTGTAGTCTGACTTTGATGTCTGAAACTCTGTAAATTGTGCACAGTATGAGTGAGTGAGTGAGCTTCTCATAGCTCTATTCCAAGTGACCCATCTGACTATCTGACCCATGGACTTCTCAATTTCAGTCTTGCCTTACCGGTCTACATCCAGTAGCTTTGCAAATAATACTAACTAGTTTTCTCGTAGAATGTAACATAAACAAAAAAATTAAACAAAATACAGCTACAATTGTCATACTTTACTTTAAATCAAGATTTAATGTAGATCACACAAACAAATATGTGTACTTGATTCCATTTAGTGTACTTTACCTCAAGCAGCACATCTTTTTATCAAATCATGTATCTGGTCATAGTAAACTGATGACTCCCTGCCCCCTCTTTATCATTATTTACTAGTCTACTATTGAACTAAGTGTTCTTCTTACTGTTATATCACAGAGGCTATTTCAAAATGAAACCATCTCACTCTCACATCTTGGCTTAATATAATGAATACTTTCCATTTGGTCAAAAATTTGTTAAAAGTTTGTTACAAGTTGCTGTTAGGGTGGGGGTAGGCTTTATTGTCTAAACATAAGTTGTGATAAGTTGCAAATAGCAACTGAAATGTCAACCACAAGTCTCTAAATAGTCAGCACTGATCAACCTCCTACCAAATTGTGTTCAGCTCTGTCTCCTCCCCCCCCCCCTTCTATCTATTTTTGTCTCTGTCTGACAGTCTCTGACTTGTAACTATTCAAAGCCCTTTGTTCAATAGCGCTTCAATGGAAGCATTTGTGACCCCCACAACAATAGGGTCCTAAAGTCGCGGAAGGCTGAACCGAGGAAATCAAGTTTGAAGTGAGATCATCAAAACTGGTCAAAACCATCAAAATTCTGCTTTTGGCATGATTTGTAGTCTAATGTTTTGTCTATCATCTGCCAAAATTTTGAAGCTGAATGACCAAAGGAAGGGCAAGAAATTAGCATTTTTCTGGGCCATGATTTTTTGACTTTCAACGGAACAGAAACATGTCCGAAGATTTTGATTTAGTGCTGCAGATTGACTCTGCCCCTAGCATCAAGGGAGCGGTCCTATTGGTCAGTGTGTGGCATTGTTTTTACTAATTGGTTGAGCATAGACCTCTGGCGTAAGCTTAAATAATCATCGTGGAGGTTGCTAGGAGCATACCTTCTATTGTCAAGAGGTGAAAACTGTCTTACCTCCCCTTGATCACAGTTGCATCAGAAGGAAAACTTTAAAGGCCGTTTTCTCGAAACCCTGATTTCTTAGACCACTAAATATAGTCTCATAATGTCGTTGATATCTCTGCAACCGAGAACTCTTATGAGTCATGTTATATATGCAATTAAAGCAGAAGAGTAAGGGAATAATATGCCAATTATAGAATATCTACCACCCTGACTTTCAGATCCTTTTATTGTAGCGGGTCACATTTTATCATAATTTCACTTCCTTTGCCAGGACTCTCTTCAAACAGGGACCTTACGGTGGGAAGCCTGTCATCAAGCGAGTCCTCATTGTGACTCCAGGAAGCCTTGTCAAAGTGAGGAAACTACTGGCATGGTTTGCATTAATTCATAATAACAAATATGGCATGTCTTAATCAGATAAATTCCTAGAATTAATGTGGCAGCTACCAAGACCACTCCTATTGTCTGCTGTGGTATATCAGCCCTATCAAACTGTAAAAAAAAAAACAAAAAAAAAAACAAAAACGGAGACCTCCAGATGATTTTCAGACTTTTACATGTGAACAACTATAAATTAGGATTAGTTATACTAAGTATAGAGTTTCAGAATTTATAGTGATTTTGTTGAGGAATAAGAATGTTTTCAAAATTTATAACAAATTGCAATGAACAAGGATGATGACATGGCAGCCTCACCATAAGAATGCATGAGTTGGGGCTCATAGAAGCAGAAAAAAAGAAGATGGCATGCATACATTCTACACAGGTGAACTTGTTAAGCAAGTGGTATCGTTATGGAATTACACTCGTCTGCTACATTTCTGAAATATGTGAGGCTCCTATGTAATCAACAATGTTCAGTGCAATTTGTGTAAGATTTTTCAGAGTATTGTTTCTCTGGTCAAGAACTACAATAAATTCCACAAATTTGTACATGGAGCTGTCGATTTATGTACTACACGATGTGAAATTATGAAAATTGTCTTGAATGCCCCTTTGAATCATCGCATGTTGTCTCGTGAGATATATCCAGAACTAACGAGTAGCTATCATGCTTGCTGATGAAGTGAAATGATATGCAATTTCTCTGTGATATCAGTGATTTTGATGACAATTCTTATAATTATTCGATTCATATCCACCAAGTTCCAGAAAGCACATTTATGTTTTTTATGAATATTCATATTTCATATGGGAGAACAAAGAGTAAATTTCTGAAATATGTTGACCCTGTGTTCATGTATTGTTTGTTCCACTTGCAGAAGTTTCAACAGTCTCTTAATTTCACATTTGAAGCTTATTCATAACTTGCCAAGTATTTCTAGAGAATAATTCCTTATTTCTCTTTCAGAGAGGTATCTTTAAAAAAATTTCTAAATTTTGCTGAATCACCTTATAATATAACCAATTCCATGTCAGTAAGTTTAGATATGTACTGAAATTCAGGGGTGACAGGAAAATTTTTTAGTACGTGTAGGATTGACAAAAGGTGACAAATTTTGATAGTGGAACTATCTGAAACTAACAAACTTTACAATGGCAATGTCATGATACCAAATGAATGTCCATCATATTGACTTTGGAAGTAAGATGATAGTGATGCTGACAAGACAGATTTTCATTTTTGTTAAAGAAGTAGAATGATGCAATTTTCTAATTGAAAGCATGAAAATATATAAATATATGAATATAGAAATATATGAATATATAAATATATAAATATATAAATATATAAATGTATAAATGTATGAATATATAAATATATAAATATATATATAAATATATGAATATATAAATATATATATAAATATATGAATATATAAATATATAAATATATAAATATATAAATATATAAATATATAAATATATAAATATATATAAAAATATATAAATATATAAATATATGTGTGTGTGTGTGTCCTGAGGGTGAAGGTGAAGATGCTGATATGATAGTAGGTAAAGATTGTTTAAAATAGCACTGGTTGCATTGTGCTTGAAGTTGTGGCGCACTGAGTTCTATCATGCATATGAGCTTTCTGTTCAAGGTCTGAGAAATATACTGGCTTGCCAGAATTTCAGAAAGACAATGAAAAATTGTAATGTAAGGAGGACAATAGCATCATACAAGAAAAGACTACCAAGGATCGTGAACTTCCAGCTTAGAATTTGATCTGGATAGTATTATATTTTGTTATTTTTTTAATGTATGTTAGAGTTGACACAACAGACTATTAATTTCTTACCCTTCATCCTCCATGCTAGAATTGGTGCAGAGAGTTCCGGAAATGGCTTGGCTCAGAGAGGATCTCAGTCTTTCCTGTCAGCAGTGAAAAGAAAGTGGAGGTATGCTCTAATAACTCTAACTTGAATTATACATTTTCCTTTCCGCAGGATATATTATATTAATTTTTTTCCAAAGAATACAATGCCCTCCTTGGCACTTGCCTTACATCTGGAGGCATTTAATGAAGCGTTTTGGTCAGATATTTTTCTGCCAAACTGTTACAAGCTACTGAAATCCTTACATCTGATTTTCCCCAGATATACTTTTCATTTTCAATGTAATTCAACCATTAGAATTGTAATATGTATTGCCATCTTTGCATATTTTGTACTTCCATGATGTATCATATACTTGTTTAGATGCACATTTGCTTTGTTTTGTTCTACCTTTTAATCATTTACTGTTTGATATGCTTCCACAGAGCAAATTTGTCATATACATTTGTACTGCGTGTATCATACCACAAATCATTTATCCTATCCTAGCACTTTATCATGAATCAGTTGAAATAGTTCGTTCTTTAATTAGGTACTGAGAAGATACACTGTAGGTGTAAGAATTCTTCACAATTTAAAGGGAAGCTTGAAACCTACTGTCCAGAAGGTAATTTCAGAACGTTCAGAGGGCAAAACCAAGATTAAAACAAGTCACGTACTACATGACCTTGTCGTAAACAGAGATTGCGTAATGAGAAGCAGCAACCAGATTAAAACAAGATGAGATGTATATTGTCATCTGCTACACCACACAGCTTTGGCCCATATGGCAACAGCCATAAACTTGAACGTCCAGCCGAAAAGCAATCTTAGATACCAAAGCCCACCCACAGGGGGACCAGAGGGTTTATGGCGCGTCATTATTACCTGATTTGTCATCAAGGTGGGGTTAGGAGTCATTACACATCTATAAAACCTTCACTCTGATTTGCGGGCATTTTCTCTCTGATTTATGAGTCCAAACAAAGAGGGAAGCAAATACCTTGGTTAGCTAACAAAATTGACATGGTCATGTTTATGTGTGCAGCATACTTTTATGCACATGCTCCAATAAATATCCGTCACATTTTAATAGTTTGACTTGTCCTACACACAAAGCAACATGAGGTAGCACAAGAAGTATGCTTACAGTTTGTACTGTGTGATGCAAGAGAAATCTGATGTAGCGTCATCAGACCATGAGGGAAGCAGAATGTGTGGACTTTGTTTCTGATATGCATGAAAGTATGTTCTCAGATAATTACAAAGAGCATGAAATTAGAATGGAATCATCATTCTTAGTTCAGTTTATCATATGCTTTATCCCATCTTGTATATACAATATACATATACATTTTTCATAAATATGTATACCTTATAGAATTATAAATGTATAATATTGATATACTTGCCAAGTCCAGATCTCTCAACATTCTTGAATTTGGAGGAAAGAATCTAAATTTGGACCATTCCCAGCTCTTGATTCAATAGGAGTTTCCTATATTTCTTCGCTGTTTTACCACACACTCCCAAGGGAACTGCTCTTTCTTTCCTACTTTTAAGCCAAATCATCCCTGTTTTTTTAGTCAGAAAGGTTGGGAGGTGTGCAAGTCGTACAACTGTTTCCATTCAGTGGAGCTAGGATTTGTCCTCCCAGGGTCTCGTGGTTGCCCACTTCCTTTCAACTTTAGGGAACTCGGACCAGGGCCCCGTTGCTAGAAACTTTGCATTTAAACGCAACTTGCAACTGATTGTCACTGGCCAATCAAAATCATTGTTGCATGCATGTCTTCTTAATAGGGCAGACCCTGAGCCAATCAGAATGGTTGTTTCAACATTAGCAATTGAGTATATGAATATAAGAATGACCCAAGTCCATGGAAGACCATTTCGAGTAAACTAAAAAAAAACTTCATATCTTTTTTGTTTGTCCAATAATATTCTATTTAACTGTGATCGGAAGGCAACATTGTATATACAAATTAGAACATATATTATTATGACTATTAACATTAACATTCATTGTGGAGAGGCCATTTTATGTGGTGGACTTGGGTCGTTCTTTGATTCATATGGACTTGGGTCGTTCTTTGATTCATATACATGATATTCTGCTATAGAGATGAGAGAAGGACGAGAGAGGGCGCTATAATATGAATGTAAGAATGACCCAAGTCCTTCATTCTTACATTCATATAAGATTTAATTCATTTATTTCAGGCACTTCCGGGGGTAATTAGGATTTATCATTTATACACAAGATGAGTCCATGCATAAGCTACAATTTCCCATGTCAAACTGAATTTGGCCAAAAATTGGACTTGGGTCGTTTTTATATTCATATACTCAATTATTTGCAATTGATTGCAACTTTCTTGCAACGGGGCCCAGTTCTACCTCATGATTTGCAGGATAGGAAACATATTCTGCAAACAAACACACCAGGGGGGTGTTTCATCAACGAGTTCGTCGGAGGTTTTCGCCGACAAATTTGCTATCAGCCAATCAGACGCAAGGATTTCAGTAGCTTTTAACAGTTGTCAGTGTAAATCACTGACAAAAAGTTTCATGAAACGGTCCCCTGATGTCTAATCCTTTTTGAAAGTCAGAGCTCGTGTTCATAAATCAACAGAGTAAACAACAGATATCAATATTCATATACCTACAGTACATTGAGTGGCTTTTGTGCAGATGCACAGAGGAATATTTATAAACTGACAAGCAGGTAGATACCAGTACATATAAGATGACTAGCTAAATTCATATGTTGATTTTTACAGTCTGGTTGTAGGTGGTTTTTTATCGAAAAAAATGGTATTTAATACTTTTGCTTGTAGATCTCCTTCCTTAGAATCTTTTTCAGTAATGTGACTTTTGTAGAAAACCAAAGTGCCTTTAACCCATTGAGGACGAGTCCCGAGTATACTCAGGCAAGTGTCTATGGGAAATGCATGTTGTATCAAAATCAGCCCGTCCTAGATCCTCAATGGGTTACTAACATCAAACTGGTGTATGGTTGGCTATTCAAGGTTAGATATCTAGCCATGCTTGGTCTTCACTCTTAATAATGACTCCAATAAACAACTGCCTTTGTAAATTACATCCCTGTGTGTACTGATATGATTGAGACGTCGGAAGCTTATGAGATGCCAAAGAATAAACATCAGTCAATCATACTTTGTAATGTTGGTATTGATGGTGCATTCATTCCATACCACTGGTTTTATAGTTTGATTTAGTCCTTCTGTGTGCTGTAATATTCTGATCAGCTCATTCACTGGTCTGCTTTCTTATTTGATCATCACCAAACTAAATTTCAGTCATTTAAAGGGATGGTATAGTATTGGTAGGGATGATAATTGGGCTTTTAACTTTTTCCCAGATATCAAGAAACCACTAGTGAAATAGTACAGAGTATGCCATTCTAAGAGAAATTCAAAGTTTATTTGATGAAAATCAGTTTTAGAATGGCTGAGACATCCAACACAAAGTAAAACAAGGCGATCGTAATAAAAGGTAGGTCCCATCTTTTATTAGGATTGCTCTATTTTGGGTATCTCAACCATTTCAAATCCAATTTTTGTCAAACAAACGTTGAATTCCTCTTTGAATTATATGTTCTTTCATATGTTCTAAAAGGTTTCTCATTATCTCACCCCAAAATGTTAGAAACCTGAAGTTAAGTCTCGACCAAAACTATACGATCTCTTTAATAAGGATTTCATAATCTAACTCATCCACGATGTGCCACTGTAACCTGCGGCATCACCACAAAGGAATGTGTTGCATCTTCAGGCGTTCACACTGGGTTTGGCATCACAAGGAAAGTCCTGTGGTGCTGCAGGGCCATGCAATGTGAATGCTGGCCCCATCATAGCCAGTTTTTTTTTTTTTTTTTTTTTTTTTTTTGGGGGGGGGGGGGGAATTAAATGATTACTTATAAGATGGCTTTATAGTGAATTACAACTATGTGAAAAGAGAAAAGACTTACAGTTAACCCTGCAGTGGTGTTAGATTCTGAGTGTGGGAATCAAAACAGCTGAAGGGAAAGTGTTTGTGAATTTTTTTTTTCATCCTCACAGGAATTCAAGAAGAGCCCTCTATTTCCTGTCATGGTCATCAGCTATGAGATGCTGGTGCGCTATGCAGAGGATGTCCGGCAGATAACCTTTGACCTCATTGTATGTGACGAGGGTCACAGGCTAAAGAACAGCACCATCAAGACAACTTCTGTAAGCTTGATCTCTGTGCTTTATCATTTGCTATTAAAGTTTAATACAAGGGTGCTCAGTTGCAATTAGAGGAGTTTGTTCTTGATATATTCTTATCTCTCCCTTGTTCTTCAACTTTCATATGTACAACTATACAATGTATTTTATTCACATCAGAATAGGCCACTCGATTGATGGCACATTACGAATGCTGTGCTTATTATTATTATTATTAATTGATAATTCATGCAAAATTTTATGTGCATTCAGATATTAAAGTAAAACTCTTTAATGGTATTTTGGGAACTGAAATCAGTTTGAATTACCCTTTCAGATTGGAGGGTTTTTTTTTTCATTGTGTAATTTTAGAGATTAGAGATTAGACATTCAGAACAAAGTTATTCAGAGGATTTTTTGTTTGTAGCTGGACAAATATAACAGAAAATGTATTAATGTCAAAATCTGATGGAAATTATATTATTTTGTTCATGAATTTTCCAGGATGCTTTCCTGTAAATCATCACTTTCTCTAGTTCTGTGATGACAATTGACAGAATGACACATTTTGTCCATCTTTTGCAAGTTCAGTAGTGACCATTGTAAAAATGAGTGGAATGGACTGTAGTGTGAATCAATTCTTGTAAGCTTTTCAGACTTGATTTCATTGAAGTTAGCTATTCAGTGCAAATTCATAGAATTTGAATATAAGGGAACACATTTGTGTCCATATATGTAAATATCATGTGTGATTGACAAATGTAAATATCATGTGATGTTCGTGGGAAAATTGTCCATATGCACCCGTTGTTGATTGCACTATCGCCACTCTCTTCTGTGTCAAACTTCTACTACAATTGTAGCTGCTGTCGAGCCTTGCAGTGCGTCGAAGGATTCTTCTTACTGGTACTCCCATACAGGTGAGAGAACTTTCAAGATGTACTCAGCTTAAAATGCTTTTATGTTTAAGAGAACACCGAATACTGTTGTAGTGGTTTCTGTTTTGTTTTGGTGTTTGTTTGTTTTTTTCGCTGCCGGTTTAAGGACAGATTTATGCACTACATCCACTGTGTGTGTGTGTAGTGTTAACTGCATTTCTTCAGTGACCTAGAAATGAGGATAAATGCAATGTCTATCCTCATATTCTTGAGTACAGGGAAGTTGTTTGTTCATCAGTAAGTCGTCAAAAAGTTTTCATATATCGGCTTACTTTTTTTTCTGTCTTCCTTTTCTTTTCTTTCTTTTTATGTATCTATTACGACCCAGGATGCCAGTCATACATAGCAAATTTTAATGCTGTGTCTCCATGTGTTATGTTATTGCGAGGATTTATGTGCTTAAAACACTGATTATTCTTTTGTACTCCAGTAGACCTCAGTATACACAGATACACATGCAGAAAATTAAAAATACAGTTTTTCATGTTCCTCTGTTTTCATCTATATCGAACAAGACATTTTTTTTTTTTTTTATGTTGCGACTGTATGAACTTCTACATGTATTTTCCATTACACATATGTTTACTTATCTGACACCACTCCTTCATAGTTTCATTCAGAATATTTTGTTATTTCGTTTGATGATTTAAAAAAAAAAAAAAATCAATTCTCTCAATAAAAACAAGACCCGTTGCATTTACAGTCATGTAATGAAATGTGATTCATTTTATGTAGATGTGATATAGATGTATTTCATTATGTTTTCTTAAGTGACATGAATATAATGATATGTCTACCTTTTTTTCTGTTTCTTTCCATTTTTCCCATGTTCCTCCAGAATGATCTTCAAGAGTTCTATTCCATCGTTGAGTTCTGCAATCCAGGAGTATTTGGTAATCAACTATTTCCCTCAAGCAGTCAAGAGTTAGATACGCATCAGGCAACCTTGGAAACAGAGAATATACCATGAAATCCTCAGACCAGTATGTTATTTAACACAGTGCTCATGCTAAGATAGTTGGTCAGTACAGAATCTGTAGGGATTTCAGAATCAAAGAATATCAAAATGTCAATATTTTTCAGCGCTCTCTGTGTTAGAAAATTAATATTTGATAGAACTTACCATGAAAAGACATTAGACATCTTTTCCTTTTTTGAACAATATCGATATTTAAGGTCTGTCAATTTTCAAGAAGACAAGACAGATTGTATGGCATATTCTGCTGACTACATTATGCTATGATGTGTGGCATACACTATTGGCCTGTGTGCAAGAGAATATAAAATCTTTGTACCAAATATTGTTTACATTCTCCCCCTCCCAATCCTTCCTGCAAGAAGGCGTCCATGTAAATTGCTTTGTAGGGTTTATAGTTTTGTTGTCAATGTCCGATTTGTTTTTCTCACGTTTACGTTTCTCTGCCCGTACATGGTAACATTTTTCTGGATTTAAGCTAAGTAATTATAGGTTTGAGTGGAATGCATACTACAAGTTCTGCTCTTAACTTCCCCTCCACTTTCAACATTTTCAATATTATTCAGTAAATATCATGTATCTAGGCTTCACAATGTATTGCATGTTTATATAGTATATTTTGATATATGCAGAATATTATATTGCTTTTTATTGCATGCTGTGTTTTGTACTCATATACTCTGTTGAAAAAAAAAATGATCGAATGAAATGAAATAAATAGAAATATAGCTCCCATAAGGGACTGTCAATAAATCCCAAACATTTCTCTGCTTTCCTGTGAGAAGTTGTATGATCATGGCATGTCAGTAGCAGATGGCGGTATTACAAATGTGGTTCATTACTGGAGTAGAAAGTGCTCCATGGTACTCACGTCGAATGTCACAATAGACATTTGCACATTGGTCCTTGTCATTACAATAATTCAATCATTTCTCATCTCTCTCTCTCCATCTCCCTCTCTCTCACATCTCTCACCCTCTTTCCCTCTATCTCTCTCCCTTTCGTCCTCATCTTTCACCCTCCCCACCCCCTTTCTCTCAATCTTCCTCCCTCTCTGTTTAAAGGCATTATTTACCATTTGCAGATGAAATAAAAACCCAGCTTTAGTGCTTCAAAATAGTTGTTAAATGTGAGTAAAGGATAGAAGCGATCAATGTAAAAATCTAATTCAGTATAATCAATGTTAAGTATTGTTAAATATACAGAATGTAAACAATACTTATAATAAAAATGTTTTGAGACTAAACCATCTACAGTTATGGTTTAGTGAGAAAAATGGTGATATCTCCTTAGATTTTAGGCTTCATTGTGAAATTTTTTTACATGGTAGGATGTTTTGTGGTACAACTGTCCTACACATTTGCATCAAATGTGATATCTTGAAAAAATTTTAAATCGCTGCTCCCAATGATGAACAGTACCTTTAATGCTCGCTTTTTTCTCCTGTTCCTTCCTGTCTGCTCCAATGATGCAGGCACAAGTGCATCATTCCACCGTGTCTACGAAGACCCCATCCTCCGAGGCAATCAGCCGCAAGCCACCCAGGAGGAGAAGAAGCTCGGACAGGCAAGAGCCAGCGAGGTACATCACCAAGATGACGTTTCTCGTGCCGTTCGAGTGTCCAGTCAAATAAGACCTACTGAGTATTAAGTTTTGAAACACTTGTCACTTATGTTGGCCATACCTACTTGGGGGGGGGGGGGGTTCTAAAATATGAAGGAAAGATGATTCAGTGGGTTATTCAATCAGTTGGATGCTTTGCTACATGTGTGTCTGTGGGTAACTCAATTTAGTACTATAAAAAGGGAAATTTTCACGCAAGTAATTTTTTGCACTGAGCCAGGTAAGATGAGTGTTGTGTGTTTTTAGTTCTGCTCACAGTCACAGCAATTGAACAAGCACTTGAAATAGCTCACCACTGCAACGTCAGTTAAAGGCTTTGGTAGAACATCATATTGTAAAAGAGAACTGGTTCCCATTATGATGCGACTGGATTTATGCTACAGGACTTGTGAAGGAGAAGTAACTGAAAGTAACATAACAGTTGTACCTGTACAGTATACCAACCTTGAGATGAAAGATTTGATTTAGTATTCAATATAACAAGCAAAAAGTTTGTGTGTGCTTATTTTGGGGCTATATTCATATTGCTTGAAATATATGAAAATTTCCACTTTTGCAGTATTGTTATGCATACTTGAAGCCCCTCTGTTACAGTTGAAATATTTTCAAATTTTGTTTTCTATGAACAAAGGCACTTTTCTACATGCCAGAAATATGAAGGAAACAATATCCCAATAAGTATTTGTTCTAATAGTTCCCAAATAACACAGCTTCATAATGCGGTAATTGTAGACATACATAGTATGTCCTTTGTTAACATAATGAATGTAAATCTGCCTTGTAAAAAATAAATGTGTGATATATTCAAAGAGTACTCTGCATTATAGTGGCATTTTCATTGACTGTTAAGGAGGACTAGCACTCTTTCTTTTGAAATTTGAAAGAAGCTTATCACGTGTATACTGCCTGTAACCGTCGATATTGATCAGAGGAGTACACTTTGTATGTGCATAATGAGCATGGTCTACTTGTGGTTATTTCTAATGAAATATGTTGATTCTTCTCCATGTTCCTCACCTTTTTTTCTGCACATCATACTTTTGCAACCATCAGTTATCTAGGTTGACCAGTCTCTTTGTCTTGAGGAGAACTCAAGAAGTGAACAACAGGTACCTCCCACCCAAAGGTAAGTTTTTGGCTGAGAGAGTTCAGCACATAATTCATTTGTAGCACTGTATATGCCATATATATTGCAATAATCTTTGCAAATTGGGACTTGTAAAACAATTTACAAGTGGTTGAATACAAGATAGAGAACCTCAGTGATGAATTGAGAAATGAGTATTATCTCTTTTTAAAAGGAAAAGTCAATGATTTCTCTCCTTGGAGACAATATGTAGCACATTTCCAGTATGCGAGGCAATTATTTTTGCGAGTTAGTGACTTTGCAATTATCAGTCAACTTGTGCAAATTCACAAAAAATGAAAATGCCCCAAACTATACCATGTATACAGTATTTTATGTTGAAAATCTTAATTTTTGTGCCAATTCTGTCCACATGTATTGGCCATGTGTGCATCATGGGTCTATAGAGGAAATTGTGTTGTTCACCTGCATAGAATAAATATGCCAATGTACATTCACACTGGTCATACATATGTATGTCATACAAATGATGTGTTGTCACGCAATGAATAGCTATTGCCCCATGTTTCTGGTTCAGCAGTCATGTTTTATGTACTAATGCTTTATTTAGACCTAGAGCACACATATAAACACGCACAAACTTCCAAGGATGAGCTCTTAATAATAACTAGAATATATTAATCACTCCTCCATAATCTTTATCCATTGACAACATGAATTTGTGATGAGCCTTTGGTAACAATTCCTTCCGTAAATTGATACACATGGTCCTAGAATTAAAAAGAAATAATTCCATAATTTCAATGTGTGTTTTGACTTTGAACAAAGCTTCTTAATTGTGAAATCACTAATGAAGTTTCTCATAAAAATGTACCATTCATTTCCTAAGTTCCAGGGTTAAAAATTTGTGCTTAAACACAGTCAAAACAGTAGATTTCCCAAGAAGTGATTGCTATATACAGTTGGCCACTGGAGACAGGTGGCAACCATCTTGACCCAGTGAGAAGGCAGTTAAATCCTATTTAAAGGCATTATTTACCATTTGCAGATGAAACAAAAACCCAGCATTAGTACTTCAGAATGGTTCTAAAATGTGAGTTAGGGATAGAAACAACAAATGTGAAAATCTGAATCAATATAATCGATGTTTACTAAGTATTGTTAGATATGCATAATGTGAACAATAGTTGTAATAAAAATGTTTCCAGACTAGCTAAAACCATCTACAGTTATGGTTTTTTGAAAAAAATAGTGATATCTCCTTATATTTCTGGCTTTATTGCAAAAATTTTATAGGGTAGGATGTTTTGTGATAAAACTGACTTACATTATATACAGCAAGTGTGATATCTTGAACATTTTTAAAATCACTGCTCCCAAAGGTAAACAGGACCTTTAAGTTTGCTATCCTGATGCCAGTAGTTATAAATATAATTACCATATCAGATTTGCTAAGCTGATAAAGGACTGACTATATCCTTATGATATGTCCTTCCACTTTGCCTTTTCTTTCCCATATTTAAATCATTCCATCTTCTCACATTCTTTGTACCCTGCCTCCAACCCCAGTGGAGATGGTGATATTCTGCAGACCCTCCCCTCTGCAGCTCCTTCTCTACCGCCAGCTCCTGGGCTCCAGGCTGGTCCGATCCTGCTTCCTGCGAGGCTACTCCATATCATCTGGGGCGGGCTCCCCGCATCTCGTGTGCATCGGGGCCCTGAAGAAGCTGTGCAATGATCCCAGCTTGTTGTATGCGGCCAGCAGGGAGGTCGACGGGGAGCTCAAGGAGAAGGAGGGGGACCCAAGAGGCTGGCTCCTTGACGACAGTGAGGAAGAGGTAGCTATCATGCTAAGAAGACGTTTTGTTTTGTTTCAGTTTGTTTTTGTTTTTGTTTTTTTATTAAAGAACTATAGTTTGCTTGATATGCCCTCTTTTGACTATTTCATTGTATTGGTGTAATCGTCTTCTTATTCATAGTACAGGTGCAGTATTCCCTTCCATAGTCATTGTAAAGGTGTAGTACTCCTTTCTGATAGTCATTGTATTGATATACAGAGCGTATCAAAAAAAAAAAAAAAAAAGGTAATCCATCTTTACAGGGCTACCATTTCTTAATTGTCAGCCATGGAGAGTGCAAATGTTAGTTGTGATGAAAGAAGAACTCTTCCTCTTTCATACCTCACATTTTGCTCTCCATACCTGACAAGTATGAAATGGTAGCCCTCCAAGGTTGGATTACCTCTCTTTTTTTCTTTTTTTTTTTTGATACGCACTGTAGTGATTTTTTTTTTATAGTGATCTTCATATTGGTGTAGTACTGCTACTGCCATCAGCTGTGAGTGTTGGGCTGTTTTAACTGTAGGCATGGTCACCTGTTTCATATTGTTTTCAGAATTAACCCTTTAAGTTGCATTATGTGTTAATGCTGTTTATTATTGTAGGTGAGCAGATTTCTAGTGATACTGTCAAAGTATATAATGCAAGGAGTTCAAGTGAACAATTGATACCATTGCAGAAGGATATTACCTTTCATTAGGCTTCTTCCATTCAGTGTGAAGGGATTTCAAGTGAATTTGGTATGCTCATCATGTGATAGGTAAACAATTGAGTACCTGAATATCAGAACGACCCAAGTCCAAATTTGGCTATCGCGTTTGAAAGCCATTTACGTAGTCATGCAAATACAGATAATCATTCAAGTGACTGTTTTATATTCAAATTTGAATTAATAACACCCCAATAACCGAAAACACTTAAGGGAGTAGGGCATTTTTTATTAATTTCCATTTTTCCTAAATTTTCTCTTATGGACTTGGGTCGTTCTTATATTCATATACTCAATTGTAGGGTTGGATGCCTCTCTAAGGGGCATACATGTACTAAACAATTATCTAGCATTGTACTGAATGTGTAGTGAGATATCACTTGTAGGTATATGTTTCATTTGTGCATACTGTATATGCCATATATTTTTTGCAAGGTTTTAATTTTTGCAAATTTAGCGAGTTTAATACTATTCACGAATTCAACAACAAGCAAAAATATTAACTCTTTGATGTGCGTGCATGCATTTCTCCATCCGTTAACATACATTACTCCCCGATAACGAAATCAATGTAACCACTTGTGGAATTGTTAGGAAGTCCCAATTCACGTAAGATTAGACTTGCTAAACATATGGTGTATACAATACTTTGACTTGCTGTTTCTGCCATGCCAACTGACAAACTGTTCAGCTACAGTGCCCACAATAGCAGGGTTTGAGAACGACTCTGTGCTGTAACTTTAATCTATGACTCAACTAGTTTTGGCATTTCCCTCCTCCCTGACAGGTTTCCCTGTACGATGGTCTCTTCCCACTGTATCCAGAAGACTACAGGGAAGGGAAGCCCCTGGTGGAGCACTGCGGCAAGCTGTGGACTCTATCCCGAATGCTGGGAGCGCTGCACGCAGACCCAGCCAGTAGGGAGAGAATAGTGATCGTCTCTAACTACACCCAGGTAACCCTCCGTGGTTTGTGAGGATGCTGTGTGAGAGTGAATGGGTCAGTAGATGTAAGAATGGGGTGGATGGGGCATTATTTTGATGAATATGTTTACAGGTATTGTATAGATATAGATAGATAGATAGATAGATAGATAGATAGATAGATAGATAGATAGATAGATAGATAGATAGATGGTAAGATGGATGGACGGATGGGTAGACGGATGCAGTGTAAATTGATGGAAAACAAAATAGTGTCAGCAGCAATATCATGGTATGGTCTTGCCATCAAAGCTGTAAATAATGATAATGAATTTTCTGTACATGGAGAAATTCTTGTTTCATATGTCTATCTTTTTGTTCATCATCCTGTAATCTGTCCTTTCGTCTATTTTTCCTTATATTTTCATACTCTCTCTTTCTATCTGTTTTTTTTAATCTATCTTTTTGTATGTTTTGTTCTTTATATTATCATAAATTTTTGTACTAGTTCCTACTTTTGTCTAACTTGTTGACTTAATCACCCTCCAGACTCTGGATCTCTTGCAAGCTCTGTGCACAATGGAAGGCTACCAGTTCTCCAGGTTAGATGGCTCAACGCCCACAGCCAAGCGCCAGTCCATTGTGGAGCATTTCAACAGTAGCTACGCCAAAGAGAGTGAGTATAGAGCACCAAACGATGAGCTAGCAAAGAATGATGAACACCTCTTCCTACAGTGCTGCATTACAAACTTGCAAACAGAATGTTCTTCCTGTCATGGAATTCTTGTATGAATTTCAGGCATGGGTGTGCATTTTACAACTCGAAGATTTTGACAGAAACTTTGACCTTGGAAATTACTGTCAATTCAAAATTTCAGTGGTTATGTTTCATCATTTACTCATGCTATGTATAGCACAGATCACTAGTAATAAGCTTTGTGATGACAATAAAAATGTTGCAATAGTAGTAGCATGAAACGTATTCGTTATTGCCATGTGAAAGCTAAGGCTGTTGCTCCTAGGTCAGTGCTCCTAAATGCTCCTAAATGTTTGTATTGACATCAACCTTATGTGTGGTTTGTTCAGTTTCTCAAGGAGACAATTAGCTCTTGTTGGGTGCAATCCTTGTGCCTGTGATGACAGCACAAAACAACTTCTCCAATATGCGGTCATGATGCATTCTTTACCTTCAGCATGTCAGTCATTTTCTTCTTTCTCTGTGGTGTACCACCTCCTTCCTGTGATTCGTGCTACCTGAGCTAAGGACCATTTCCTGTAGATGTTCTGAGACATGTTGCTTAATTTCCTCCTGTTTTCAGCTGTATTCTTGCTCAGCTCCAAGGCTGGAGGCGTGGGCTTAAATCTGATTGGTGCATCAAGACTCCTCCTCTATGACATCGACTGGAACCCAGCCAATGATCTTCAGGCAAGCAATTATAGAACAAAATAGAACCAAATATGGATATAAAATCTGGTAATAAAGAAGTGCATAAAGTTCAAAAGACTGAGACGAGATAGTCATCTACCTTCTAATACAGGCATTTTCTTGTTTCCTTTTTGCCACATCAGTGTTTTTGTTCGTTTGTTTCTTTCTTTCTTTGTTTTAAATACACTGTCAGAAATGGAGTACTTTACCCCAGAATGCACCTTTGATTGACAGCTTCACATTATGCATTCCATAAGCAGAGACTCCAACTCTCCTGGTTTCGACTGGAGATATCTCCCCGAAAGCCCATTTTTGCAAAATTTCCCGTTCTCCTGCTTGAGATTTAATTTCTCCCACTCTGGCTCTGTGTCTCCCGCTTGAAATGATTTCTTACTTGTTGTCAGCTTATCGTATGATGAAAAATAAGCCTTAGATAGCAATGCCTGCAATGAATATTAGCTTACCATGCCAGGGAAATTCATAATTGATTTTATATTTTGATAAAACAGGGCCCAGGAATTGTAGAAGTTACAAAATTTGATGTCATTATTGTCACAGGAGTTGTTACCCTGCAAAGAAAGAATGATGAATTTGCCCGGTGTACTAAGAAGGACTATTAGTCTGCATGAATGTTTTCTTTCATTTCTGTTGATGTTTCAAATGATTCTCTCACGTTCAGGCTATGGCAAGGGTGTGGCGTGATGGTCAGAAGAAGACAGTGCACATATACAGAATGATCACAGCGGTACGTCAAGCTTCACTCTGAGAAATGTTCACATAGCATCTTTTTAGACGCCTATTCACCCGTTGAGGACAGTTTGATTTTGCTACAACACGCATTTCCCAGAGACACTTGACCGAGCATACTCGGGACTCATCCTCAACGGGTTAAAACTGTTTATAATGTAGTATTCTTGCCTTTCTGGTTGTGAACAGGCCACATGCTCTTGATCTTGTGTTATACGATTTCAGCTGATGTACTTTGATAGAGAAGGTAATATCTTAAAGGCTATTGGAAAGGCAGTTTTTCTAGTACATTTATACCAGTTTCCAAATTGTTCACCAACTATTATAAGTGGATGCTCCAATAGTAATTATAAAATGGGCTTAAGAATCTCTGCAATCTGATTGGTCAGTTGTCATGCATTGATTTTCACTGATCCACAGTTCCAAAGTTCAACTCGCGCATCCAATTCTCACCGATCCACTCTGTCCTGTGCATCCTTTGTATAATATCCAACACTGTACAGATTACAAAATAGCAAGAAGTTTGGAGTCATAGGCATAACATTTTAAATTTCCTGGAGTAGATATTGATCTATATGACAAGATTTTATTCCCCATTGATATTTGATGTAGTATAGAAGGATTGATGTGTTCACATTAGGCTACTGAAAGCTGCTTCAAATCAATCAAATCAAGAGAAAAAGAAAAAGGGACTGCAACATTGTATATGATACTTTCATTATTTTCTTGGATAGATGGTGTGATATGAAGCATGTGGAATTTCACTGTAGCCGTTAGAAGCCCCCCCCCCCCCCATGAATTAAATCACTATGAAATTTTGAGTGGGTTCATGCATCAAAAGATGAGATGCTTCAAGCTCACGTCTCTCCTGCTCTGATGTGTCACAGGGCACAATAGAGGAGAAGATATACCAGCGCCAGATCAGCAAGCAGAGCCTGAGTGGGGCGGTGGTGGACACTAAGGATGCCGCCTCGTCTGTCAAGTTCTCCCTGGAAGATCTCAAGGTGACCACCGTCCACTACCTCTTAAGAAAGCACTTATGTAATCTATGATAGGGAAGTACAATCTATGGACATGTGTGTGTTTGTGATGTGTGTATATGTGCATGCATGTTTTTATTATGGGTGTACTTGTATGTGAATGTGTAGTGTGTTAGTGTTGAGGTAGTAAAACAGCCAGGTGTAAGGTAATAATGAACTATAGACAGTATATAAAGAGTTTGATGCATTTAAGTGGATTTTATGAAGTGTGTACTCAATAAAGTCAATGAAGAACTCAAGTTGGAGGATGGGAGCATTATTGTCAAAAACATACAAAAGTTGCATTACATCAAGAGAAGAAAGATCAGATAAAATACACCCACATACAGGCATACTTATACCTCTATTTAGTGTGTCCATAGCAGCAGCAGGAGTGTGAGTAAAATATTTCAGATGGTAAATACAAATGCTGACACTGAACCCTGTCTTCACCACCAGGATCTGTTCACACTGCATGAAGACTGTGCCTGCATCACACACGAGATGCTTGGCTGTGACTGCCAGGAAAACACAAGTGAAGGAGAGCAGTGTGAACAGGCCCCTGTACCCAAGGAACCAATTCGCAGAGCCTGCCAGCTTGGGAGGCAGCAGTCGGCAAGCATCAAGGTATTACTGATGAGATGTATATATATATCAAAATAATATAATTCTAGTCTGTAGGATATCACTCCTATAAAAATGATATCACTCCTACAAAATGAGAATTGCAACACAAGAAATTCCATGGCGCTTGTCAACTGAAAGAAAGGCAAATATTTGTAAGATATGGACTGTATGTTTCCTCTGCAGTACTCGGACATTGTTGAAACCCCAAGAAAGCACATTTGTTACATTTCTTTTCATATTTACAAAAACAACAACATAATGATGAAAATGATGATAATAAAAATAAAAATAAAGATAATAATAATAATAATAATAAAAATAATAAAATTATTATTAGTAATGATAATAATAATTATTATTATTATTATCATTATTTTTATTATGGCTATTTGTATAGTGCACATGTCCACCTTTCCGTGCTCATGGCACTTCAGAAAAGAAAAAAAAATTGTATAGGGCCTATATGATATATACAAGATAATTTGTTTCAGATATGATTTTGAATACTCTCATTGTCAAGGAAGCCATGTGTAAACTTTCTGGTGGCCATGAGCAACTGGTTACTATGGAGATTATACCAAAAATGTGAATGATGGAAGTGAAGTAGTGTATTCATCAATTTTGTATTCCCAACAGAAGAACTTGTCTATGGGTGAGCTAAATGACTGGCGGCATTACCCAGCACCACTACAAGATGACTTCGAGGCGAGTCCTCTTACACTACTAGCAATGTCCACAAGAAAGTTGGGATAATGAAACAAAAATCATGGCTGCGCCCTCTGTTGGGAAAGCCTTTCACGTTGTCATTACAATCTTACAGTGAAGTAACTCATTTGTAATCCCTTAAACAGCAGTCTAATATGAGATCATGTAGTCATGAGAGAAAGAAGGAGAGTGGAAAAAAAAAAATCCAGAGAATATTGGTTCTTGTTGTGTGTTTTCCATTTGTTAGTCTCTCTGCAAATACTAGTGTTACTGATGTTTAGCAGGCATTATATTCTGTAGATTTAAATCTGATTTCCGATTTTATTTTTCTTCTAAAGTGTGTACACATTTTACTATTTCCATGTGTTAAAATCAACTGAAAATTTTGAATTCCGATCTTTTCAAACAACCTCAACATCATCCCTGTTTAGAGAATTGAAAATGAAGGGAAAAAAAAACCAAAACAAAACTAAGAATTGCAAGCACTACCACAAGGTGTCTGTGTGGAATAAATGTTGTACTATGTAAAATTTGTATGTAATATTCCCTATTTACTTTATGTAGTTTGATATTGCAAAAGGGTTGATCCTTAGATTCATTTGTTTATTCATTAATCATCTTTACTTTTCACCATGTTGATTTTCCTGTCTGCACCTATTGTCTTTCGTTTTCTCTTTCTGTCATTCAATACTCGTCCTCTTTTTGTCTTGTAAATGTGAACCCATCCTCTCTCAGCCAATCTACTTGTACTTTCCATTTTAATTAATTTTCTCTTATCTCTCACTCCCTGTCTGTCTCTTCTGTAGGATGAGTTTTTGCTTGCTGCCAAGGAGAGAATCACCTTTGTCTTCCAGAGTGAAACCAACATGAACACATTCCAGACAGCGCCCTCGTAGGCCAGTCTCTTCCAGCGGGAGGAGTTGGGGGCTAATGCATAGCATGCTAAAAGAAGAACGTGAAGCTCAGGGATTTGATGATGAATGGATATTTATTTATGATCTTTTCATGATGCGTTTTGATATGTATTCATTGTCAATTAGACATATTTTTTCTATTGGAACTTTATCAATCAAAATTTATCATATGACAACATGGAGCATAAGAGAAAAACAAGCAAGAGAATCAGCTGGTAATGTGAAGAAAACGAAGAACTTGAAAAGGGAAGATGCTTCTTGTCTTTTTAATCGTAAAGTTTGATGATGTCTTCCCAGATGGTATATACAGACATATTTTCAGGTGTTAGGCCTTTTCATTGGTCTCATCTGTTGTCGGTTCTCGGATCACACTACCCTGTATTTGATGGCTTGTTTCTTCCAGTAACCTCATCAGGGGTGGTATTTAAAGCAAGTAGGGTGGTAGAAGGCTTCACGGTGCACCATGTATTCTTTCTAGGGTAAGTGTGTGGCCCTGAAAAGGGCCTACCCATCCCGATGTTTCAGCAAGCATGTTCTCGCCGTTCTCAAGGGAATGAATATGTGGTGCACCGTGAAGCCTTCTACCACCCAACGTTCCACCATCACGGAAGCCTTCAAAGATTTCATTAAAGCAAGTACTCATGCATTTAGATGGCCAGTTTATATTCATTGCTCAGGAGTATGTTTAACCCGTTGAGGACGAGTCCCGAGTATACTCGGGCAAGTGTCTATAGGAAATGCGTGTTGTAGCAAAATCAGCCCATCCTCATAATGCATCATATCAGTAAAACTGTATTCATTCGAACAGGAGGTGTGTACGGGCATAGCATGATTTTAAACTCATGTTGCACAGAAGATGTTAACATTGAGCTTAAGATTTTCGCGACACAGAAGTTTAGAGGAAAAAAAAATCCTGTTCTGCGCATGCACAAAGTGGCTGATATAAATTGATCTTGCGTGGTCTCAGTTAAATTTATACATGATCTGTTCTGAGCTATTTTTGTGTCTGCTCAAATTCACACCACAGAGAGCTACTTGATGCAGTGACCCTATGGGGGCGCCATTTTACTTTGTAAAGGCAGCATCCTTGTGAAATCTCAAAGCTACCATGCATCACAGTGCAGGGAGAGAGGAGAACAGCCAACACAATAGGTAGGGATGCAAGGGCCGATTTGTTTGATCCATTCCATAAATCTTGGTCAGCTGGCTCCCACTTGCTGCTCGTCTTCCTCGCTCTGCTGACTTAATGCTCATAGCTCTGTAGGTGTCGACGACAAAGTGAACAGTGTCACTATGGGCAACATGAGCAAGATGAATCAGCTGCTTGGCTACATATGCTTCCAGTACACCAAATGTATCAGGCACTGCCTTCTGTGGGATTTCCTGGAGCATTGCCATCCCATCTATTATCCAGACACTGTTCAGTGGCATTCCTTCTACAACAGGAGCAGGCTCAACAATGGATTCGATGGAGTGAAGTAAGGATGCTTTATTCGTCTTTGTTAAGGAACCATCTACAGTGGCAAGAGCGAGTGGAAGAGGGCCAAGATTGTATGTCATCATGTTTCGCAGATCAAGTTTCCTTACTCCGGCAATAACAACGAGACGCTGGAAAAGGTTTCTATCAGCTTTCATTGTTACTTCTTTCCCCTTCAATCTTGTTGTGGAAGCTTTGTTTAGATGGGTGAATGTTTTCCTTTTCTACTTTCTTATGACTTTAAACAGATCTCCATCCCCATGAAGACGTTCTTCGCAGAATAACTGGAAAGCATCATCTCCACTTTTGTAGGCAGAAGTGTAGTCACTACGGATGGCGTCAGTGGCAATTACTCCGGAGACTATATGAATAAGGTCTTCAGTGCTCTCCTGGAATGGATTCATCATTGCCTCTATCGTGTCAACTACAGCACAGACATCTGCTTCAACCCTCTGCATATTTGCCTGGTTCAGATCTTTCTTTGTTCGTGATCCTTCACCTTTCCCAGCCATATCCTCACATTGCTTACTGATGGCACTGCGTTCATGCTGGGAGAGTATCCAGCGAGCGACGGCTCCCTTATTGCGTGTAAACCCGACCATGCCACCTTTGGTCTTGGTATCTCTGTTACACGTCTGTTCTATGGTTTGGTCACATGCAATGCCGGAGAACCCGAAGTCAGTCTGCCGGTACACAGCAAACTTTCCTGTCTTGAAAGCTTCATGGATCTCTGGATGTGTAGATGGAAGTTGACTCATCTCATGCCAGTATACAGGGAGATACCTGGCATAGTTGAGCCGGTCATACGCGAAGAACCATGGGAGGAAGCTGCGGATGGACGAGAGGTGCAGTTCCCAGTCTCCTTGCCTTGTAGCACGCAGAAACAAGAGGACGACTTCCACCATCTCAATGTAACTTGACCACAAAGCAAATGTTGGGTCTTTCGCCGATTGTTGTTCCACGGAAGAATGATAGGAAGATGTCAGAGCCTGGAATTCTTCTCCCTGCACAATCTTTTTGAAAGATCTTATTGGATGTTGCACAATGATGCCATTTGTGTTATGTGTTGTCCCTTTCCCGCTGACTGTTTCCTCTCCAAAGTCGTTGTTGTCATACACAAGCGTGGTGAAGATGTGCTGTACACCAGCAGGAAGCGAGTCATTACCAAGGGCGAGTTGACGCTTGGCGAGAGCAGTGTCATGCTCAAGGACAACAGATTTCGATACGCTGTGCACAAGCCCGTTGAGTATGCCAATCAGTTTCCCAGAACCTGTCAGGTGCCTAACTGCCATTCCAAGTGAGTTGTGATTGGGCAGAACACATCTCCCTTTGGTGTAGAGATAAATAAGATCCTGCGCTATTGAAAGAAGACAGAACCTTCCTTTCATCATCGATTGAAATGAAGACCAATTCTTCGGTCGGATCTTCACTGAGCCCTGTCACCCATGAAATGAAATTAAACAGTGGACGAGGAACAAGCAGCTTGCTTTGTTCCATGTTCAAGTCATCAGCTGTTGGAGGCCAGGTACTGTAGTCTTGAAGTCTATATCCTGCAGAGAATTCTTAATGATGTGTGCTGCAGCATATAATGTTCTCAGGGTGTTTTCCTGGGTTTGCACTGTGTCATTGATGTTCTCATCATTATCACTGTGGCTTCCCTCACTAGAGACCTCCTTCACCGCTGATTCCACAACATCCTCTACATCCAGGCTCTCTATGAACACAATTTCACTCTCATTTGGCGTGACGGTCTCGCAAAACGGTGAGTTGGCTCAGTCGGTAGCGCGTCTGCCTCACGATCACGCGGCCCGGGTTCGAACCCGAGTCTGGACTGAGCAATGTTGTGTGTAAGCATACCGTCCCCTCTAGCAAGAGGCAAAACACTCTGTCCCTCGGATAGGACATAAAATGGAGGTCCCGTGTATGAGAGAGTAACAACTCATGCACGTAAAAGAACCCGCTTTATTCATTCATTGCAAAGAGCAGGGTGTTTAACCCGGTGAAGTGGTCCGACCTCACATCCAACTGGACCCCATGGAAGACCAGCTTAACACAGCTGAATATGGGCTATCCAGCCATCTTCACAGATGGAAAATGAACAAACAAACCTGGATAGAACTCCTTAATCAGTCTTCTCTTGAGGTTTGCACTTTTGTAGCTAGAAGCATCGACTCCTTCAACTTCGTGCACAGTTTTGACAAAAATTCTTAAGAGCTTTGTCAGACGGACAATTTCCTGGCCCTGTATTATCCTCTTTTCTATGACCATCTCACAAAATGCAACATAAGAGGGGACATACAGCGACTGCCACTCCACATCACCACTATCTACATTTTGTCTTACAACTCTACAGTAAGATAAATGGCACGTACGGTGATACCTAGCTTCAATTGCAACAAGATCTTTTCCCCTAATTTTGAGAAGCTAAACGCTCATCTTTGCGCATCTCGGCAGCTTTAATAAGTTGCCCCCCTGAAAGTGTTTCACACTTGACCAATCTTTCTAACTTTCTTTTCCTGGAGAAACCCTCTGTAACATACTTGTTACCTCTACATATTAGACACTCTACAGGGAGAACATGCGGTTTACTTGGGCAGGAGCGAGTAGTCATCTCTGAGCGAAGGAGCCGCTTTGCTGGTGTTGCTTCCTGTAGCTCCTCTCCTTCTAGTTGTCCCAAAAGCTCTGCATTGGTAAAACAAAAAATTATTTAAAAAAAAGCTTTTGTTATAATATTGAATATTGGTATAATTGTTCAATTTAAAGAAAATCATCACATGACTAAAGGATTTATTGAAACTAATTTTAAAAGATAAAAACCTCGCAATTCATATTAAAAAAAACAGCCTAAAATATATAATTCCAGTGTTTGTGTTGGTTGCTTTCCTTTAGGGTGTACAAGGAATAATAACAAATTATATTTTACAGTATGCTATACACAAAGTTTCAAATCAAGCAATTATTTGCAAAACTGAGGTACACATATAAAGCATAAAATGTAGTCCTTGGTGAAGGACCATGTTGCCAGTGGTCACCTGATATTGTTATATGCAACAAAAAACTATCAGATATACATAAGCAGCAGCTGGAAACCCAATGATTAAGCAATATTTAGATTTTTTTTTCTCATACTAACAAACACTCAAAATACTACTAGTAAATGACAAGGCTACCAAAGATTCTAATCAATCACAATTACCCCACGCTTGAGTAAAATGGAAAAGCATGTTTTACCATTAAAAAAAATATATGGTCTAAATTATTCAGCAATTCTATAAATATTGTGGCGAATCGGTCGCAGGCTTATATCCCTCAGTCCTGACACCACGTGTGACGTATTATATGTAGGTCGTAGAAAGGGTAGATCCCTCTGGTCCTGACACCATATGTGTAGCGAATAACTTGTTTTGGTGGTAGATGTGTGTGATGATAGATTGGTATCAAGTTGAGGCGCTACGACGAATTATTCAGCAATTCTATAAATATTGTGGCAAATCGGTCGCAGGCTTATATCCCTCAGTCCTGACACCACGTGTGACGTATTATATGTAGGTCGTAGAAAGGGTAGATCCCTCTGGTCCTGACACCATATGTGTAGCGAATAACTTGTTTTGGTGGTAGGATGACCGAGCTAGGCGTAAGTTCGTTTGGCCGCAGTATACGGCCCAAAATACCAGTTAATTCTTACTACTAATTCATTTCTACCAGTTATCCACCAATTCTCCATCAACAGTCCATCATACCAGCTTCGCACCTTATCTACTGAATTACATCTACATTGTACCAATGTCTTTACCACCAGTCACCACCAAGGTCCACTCACCTGCACTCGCTCAGGATTCTTTGGTAGGAAAGATTACTCTTTCAGTTCTTGGTATAACTTTCAACAGGTAGTACTTAATTCGCGAATACTTCTGCACAAACAACCGTCCAACTCGTTTCCGTAATACACATACACAGTTCACCGCGCCGACCCGTCCCGTCCCGTCCCGGCCTGCTATGTATGTCACACAGATCTAGGCTAGCTAGCGATCAGGAACACACTATCCTGACCATCGCCTTCACTAGAACTGTTTGTACACAGCTCGAACTTCGAAAGCTCGATGCAACTCAACACGTACTAGACGTGCCTACCATATCCGTCCCAACTCGACATCGAACCGAAATCTTAATTGCCCAATTATATTTTTACTCAATAATTATTAGTGTAGTTAATTAATATTTTCACCACTAAAACACCAATTAGGGGGAGCAATTCTTACCAAACCCCTACATATTTGGTCTCAAATTACTGGTATCTATTATTTCTCTCTGAATCTTAAGTCATCTTACCCCCTCTATGCCCCTATCTTACGTAATATTCAACAATCTGACCAAAACCGGGATTTTTGGACCTCGCTTATAGCAATGTTACTACCAACAATAATCGATTACACTTTAATGCTATCGATAGTGAATTATGCCCGGCTTATTATACACAAATCAACTAGCGGAAATGATCGATTTCGCTACAATATGATCAAAGCTCTGTAAAGATTGAATTATTCTGGTTGGTTGGTTGATTGACTTCAATTACCCATGGTTACAAGCAAAATATAAAATTTCATCCACTATCAGAGCTCTACAAGGTGTTTTTCAATGAGGCTGTGATAAAAACAAAATACAAACATGAAAGGCCGACAATTTTGCTCTCTGATGTGCTTGACATACATGTATATCGGAAACATAAAAAATAATACCAATCAATTTACTTTTGGAACTGACCAACATAACCAGATATCAGTTGGGTGATAAATGCAGATATTTGGACCCTTGAATCTTGAAATGTAAACATTGCTGACCATTCATGTTTGTAACCATGTTGGTTTGATAAGACATTGAATACAAACCTTGGGTAATCTGTGATTCCCTGGCTTGGTCTTCCTTCTTCGCCTTCTCTTGAGCCCGCGTAATAGTTGTTATATTGCAAGTGACGGTAGCACTCTACATGATAGCCTGCTTGACCTTGCCGTTTTCTGGATAATCAAAAAGAGACAAAAATAATTTGATCAGCAATAAGTTTACAGCACTTTCAATTTTAAAAGTGAAATAGAATGTGTAAATAGTGTAAAAATAGATTTTAAAAAAAAATCAAATTTCTATTTTATTCTGATGGAGGTTATCTTAAGGCAGTGCAGCTGTAAAACCCATGCATGGTATAACGTACATGTGTGAATATAAAACTATCATAATCCTATCTTCCTTCCAATATCAATAATGCTCACCTTTAATTCACTTGTTTATATTGAATTTAGTATTCAGCCTGGAATTGTTTCATAATATCTATGCTATGACATCACCATTAAACAGATGGACATGGTTGGCAGACTGGGGTGGAGTTTCACGAAGTTGTTCTGACTTAAAGTTATGAATGACTTAAAAAATGACTGCAACATCATGTTCTTGATTGCTATACCATTATTCAGCCTGTCAATCAGCTTAAATATAGCACAATATATGATACATGCATTGTCTGTAAGGTCTTTCTTTACTTTAAGAATGACTGGATGAAACTGATTTGTAAAGTTACACACATGTTCTTAAACTTAGGTGCTAATTCAGTGAGATAGAGATTACCATAAACTTTAGTGCAGGGGACACCAGGGAAAGGACACCCTCTTTAATTAAGCCTGCCGCATATTATCTTTCTGATGGAAAGGCTACAAATCCAATGCGTCATCATCATCCTCATCATGTAGTCATGCTAAAGTCATTCATAACTTCTATAAGCAGATTTATGAAACACAACCCAGATCTCTCATCTCACCAGTCTCTGCTCGCCGGTCGAGGTCTCTCTTGAAAGTTGAAGACAATCACATCAGTCATCACACTCACACAACCAGCACAGTTTGTGTAAATAAATAGAAGGTTGCCATGGTTGTGGATAGACTACAGACACTTATTATAATCAGGAGCCTTTTCATATTTCGAAATTTATAGTCTGCGAATAGTCAGTAGATCTGCTGTACATAGTCATACTCATAGCAGACCTCCTCCTACTCACCTGTCATCGGTCACGTTCAGCTCCAGGGGCAAGGCGATTGCTCGAACGGCGATGTCGTGTTCCGGCCTGTTTTTTAGCTCTTTCCACAGCGTAGCACATTCCTGAAATTTATTCAAACTTTTATCTGTAAATGGAAGAACTTTCCCATGCGAATTGGTAGTATGCATGAGGCAAAATGCCGACAATTTACTCTCCGAATCGTCCGCTTCGGACGACAAAGACGAAGACATGTATGCCGCCATGTTGTTGTCTGACGTACGTAATGCATGGAGTGATATGATTGGTCAAGAAAGAAAATGTCAGCCGAGCGCGTATGATATGAATGATTTGATTTGATGACAGTTACTCTGAAAATTGTATAATTTTTGTTCACGTTTTTTCATTTTTCTACATAATGTGCAGGTATTACGCTTGATGAGTTTGTCAGGAGATATTAATAATATTTATTTATAACATGTGAGAATTTGATGTAGCTGCCTATCAGTGGTCACGAAAAGTTGACTTTTGGGCCCTTACATGCAGGTCTACAAATGCCATCTTAAAAGCTACCTAATGTTAGTTTGTGGATGTACCGGGTATTGTTTGCTCGGAAAATGTAAACGCTTTTAACAAGAGCTATTAAAAACCGCATATAATGTAAAGGATATTTACATTATTTTTTAAATGCCGCTCTGCTGAGTACCAGTCCCTACATGCTGAGTTTCATCACCATAGATTAGTCCTGGAAGTTGTTGATATAATGTGCCATAGAAATATTACTCTAAAAAAGTAAAATGATATGTGTCCTCTTTACACCCATTGGCCCGAATTCACGAAGGTGGTACAAATGAAACCATGGTTTAAACCATGGACAAAAACCATGGAGCGCCAAGTGTCGCACGGAATATTTTGTTGCGAAATTGGTAATTGTGTCGACAAAATGACCGTTTCGTTAACGAAATTATTTCGTAGACGAAATGTTCATTTAGTTACAAAATGTTGTCATTTCGTTACAAAATAATCATTTCATCAACGAAATGACTGATTTCGTAACTAAATATTCCATGCGACACTTGGCGCTCCATGGTTTTTGTCCATGGTTTAAACCATGGTTTCTATTTGTACCACCTTCGAGAATTTGGGCCAATGTGGATAAAATAAACAGCATCTGAGAATGTGAGTACTATGCCAATGAATAAAAAAAAACAACAAACAAACAAACATGAATGTAAGACAGTATCTTCCTTTAATGCTGATGCATTATATGATGTGTGGTGAGTTTGTCTTGTGAATATGGCGTAAGCCTGCATGACTTTTTGCATAGATTGGTATAAAAAAATGATACATGAAATCATACACAAATGGATGAGGAGGAGTGTGTGTGTGTGTGTTTGTTTGTGTGTGTGAGGAGTGTGTTTGATCCGAATGGGGTGGGGTTGGGTCATTGTTGTGTGTGTGTGTGTGTGTGATGATACTTCAGGACCCCAAATTGACAGGATGAAGATGAAAATCTTCATATATAACATATAAACATGTTAAGAATTCACGTTAGCTCCACAGAGAAATGAAGAAAGAAACTGGTAATGCATTTTTGGCCAATAAAGAAAAAGGGTAATGAGTTTATTCGACTCGAATATTTCGAATTTTTTCAAGTCGAAATAAATGCATTCTTTATTGGCCAAAAATGCATTACAAGTTTCTTTCTTTTATATATATTCTTCTAAATATATATGAAGAGTTTGTTTTGACCAATATATCATTTAAAAGGTATTATTTTGTACTTTATAACAGCGACCGTACTTCAAAATCTTCAAAAATGGAACTATCAGTTTTTGCGAACAAACTCTTTATATATATATATATATATACATACATACATATGTAAATATTTTTGTAGAATATTGTAATTCATGGTTATATTCTTACAGCATACCTAAATGGCTATTCATGAACTAAATGATCAAATTATACTATTTAGGGGCTTTGGAAACGGGGGCTTGGGTCTAAAAAACGTATTGATAAATGCAAGTAAACAAAATTGGGAAACAATCACAACACCCAAATTTGTTTCAAATGGTCTGTCTTAAGATTCCCTCCCCCCCCCCCTTCAAAAACATTCTACAGCTTGTGTTATTAAATAGATATGTAACATATGTACACTGTGGTTCAACACTGTTCTGTTAAAGAGGAATAAAACCCAAAAATGTAAATACCAGTACATGAATTGAGTGAATGCTGCAGTATTAACAGATCACACAGTGAAAGTTGGCAGAAGATACACAATCCAGTGAAATTTATGACTTCTGAAAGTTCGGTGCCGCCATCTCTCTCGAGATTAACATCACATTGTGACATCATGTCAAAAAACAATATTAAGAAAATATAAAGAGAATTCCACAAAGTTTCATTTTTCTTTAATGAAAAGTACACATTCCTTCTACTTGTTAGTGACTGATATAGGGGTAATATTCCCCCTGCTTTCTGAAAGAATCAAGTGTTCTTTTATTATGCTCGAAAAGCGAAAACATGTCAAGTTTTCGTTATATTTTGTTAACCATTTTTCCCACACATCTCACATCGCCAATCCAGCGATGAGGGCACCAAAGCTTTTGAAATTCAGTCTTTTTCAACTGATTGTGTGATTTTCCTCAAACTTTCACTGAGTTGTACTAAAATTGTGTTTCATTCTAAAGCGAGCGTTTTGTCAGATGGCAACTCGTGGCTCGTGAGGGTTGCACTGGCTCTTTTGGATTTTTAGCGTTCAGCGCCTAGCGCCATCTAGCGTTCCAGAGGAGAGGCGCATCGCCAGCAGCCGGCCCGCGCGCTCCCAGAGGCGGAGGCCCACCGACCAGGGATCCCCGCTCCACGCACGTATTAGTAGGCCACTCTTTCTTTCGTTGCAGCCGAAACGTTCGTGAGCGAGAAATCACACTCCTCTTCGCCCGCCTCATCCAGGAAACTCACTGCGTGAAGGTGACTATCTGTACCTATTTGTGCTTTCTACTTTCTGTTCGTAGTGTCATGCTTTGTAAATTGCACCCAAACGTATTTATATATTCCAATTCCAATAATTGTGTGTTGTTATCAACCGTGCAATACATGTATCTGCACAGTGGAGAGATTCAATCAATTGTCAATGATGTCCTCATTTGTCTATATTATCTAACGTTATATGCACTTGTCAATTGTAGTCCCGGCCCATGGGTACCCGGGGATGGCCGGGACTTGCAACCAAATTGGGCGGGGATTTCAGCACTTTTTTCGCCCGGGTGGGTCGGGAATAGACCGGGCTTTATAAGGGAAATTCACTGAATTTGCCCCGGTGGCCGGGATGTACCGGGGTGTTGTCGGGGGAAATTCAATTATTTTGCCCCGGTGGGTCGGGAATATGGACCGGGCTTTGTCGGGGGAGATTCACTTATTTTGCCCCGGTGGGTGGGGAATAAACCGGGGCTTGTCGGGGGGAAATTCGCTCCAACCAAATGGCAGGGATTTGGGGCGGGAATTTTGGCCGAGATTGAGCCAGATTTTGCTTGAGAGTTGACCATGACTTGTACCATTTCCAGTACGGTAATGTGACCATAAATTATTTCGCTTGACTAGCCATTCCCCGCTATTGAGGACTCGGTAACATTGCCCAAAAGTCGCGTAAACGCATGAATCACGTAAGAAAATAGAGCCTTGCGTGAAACATGCGCGATTTGCGCATTTCATGAATTTTCTGACGTGAAACCTTCGATCGTATTGCCGCCCAAGTTGCGTAATCGCATAAATCACCTAAGAAATTTGGTTTTGCGTGCTTGTCGAGAATTTGATCATTTTCGCTGATTTACGCAATGAAAAAATCACCGATGAATTGCGCAAGAACTATACGGAAAGATCACGCAAAAATATAGCGCCAATCATACATGAGTTGTTAGTGATACATTAGTGATTCATCGATCAGATATTTCGTAAGTTATACCTTATGCGCTTATTTGCGTGTTCTGTTAGAGATACATATGCCTACGCCAAAATTTTTTTTTCAGTGATTTTCAGTGATACGTAGGTGTTACAAGCGCGAAACATGTGTCATTAGTATTCATGTCAATAGTCAGAGGAGAGTCGGTGAACGCGATAGGGGCAACATTTTCGCGATATTTCACGCATATTTCGCGCATTGTTCGCGTAAGAACCACGCAAACTACGCAAAAATTACGTAAAATACAGCGCAATAATGCGGAAACTTTTATGCGAAGCTGGAATTGCGTAAAGCGGGGATCCGGCGCACATCGGCTGACTATACGAAGGTTCCACGTTGTAGACAAACTTATGAAATGCGCAAAGGCGCATGTATCGCGTAAATACAGCTCGAATATTTATTACGTGATTCATGCGTTTACGCGACTTTTGGGCAGTGTGACAGGTCCTCAAAACTCGGCTTCGCGTAAAAGTTTATGCAGTATTGCACTTTTTAACGTAATTTTTGCGTAGTTTGCGTTGTTCTTACGCGAAAAACGCGCGAAATATGCGTGAAAAACTACGCTGTTCAAACATACGCGAAAAACGCACGAAATATGCGTGGAATATCAGTGATCGTTTGCGAAAATGTTGCCGCTATCACATTCATGTGCGAATCATGCGCGATTCATACGCAATTTATTGTAATAAAGTGCAGATTATGCGTGATTTTCCGTGGACCTCAGTCGTCGCGCACAACCACGAATTCGCCCTATTTGGGGCCTTTGCGTGCCTATGCGTTGAAAGTGCGTGGTTTAGTGATTTTTTTTTTGGTGATATTTCCGTAGTTCTTGCGCAATTCATTGATGATTTTCATCGCGTAAATCAGCGAAAATTCTCAACGGACAAGCACGCACAACCAAATTTCTTGCGTGATTCATGCAAACTTACGCGACTTTTGGGCAGTGTGACTGGGCCTTGAGGGTCGGGACTTGGCCGGGGATTTCTATGCAAATACGCCCAGCTTGTCGGGGACTTGGCCGGGGATTTCTGCACAAATATTGCCCGGACTGTCGGGGAATTGGCCGGGGATTTCAACTTCAATTTTGCCCGGCCTGCCGGGAACTTAGCGGGGGATTTCCGTGAAAACTTTGCCCGACCTGTCGGAGACTTGGCCGGGACTTGGCCGGGTGGTGTAACATCCCAAAATTGCAAGTGGGATGCAAGTCCTGGCCATCCCCGGGTACCCAGGGGCCGGGACTTCAATTGACAAGTGCATTAGTTTACCCTGCCCGGCCTAACTTGTACCATATGCCCTAACGTTGTAGCCTGTATAAAACTTGACCGAAAGATCGGTCTGTATCTGGTCGTTGGGGAATGCTCCATGGTACAGTGGAGACTGCATCTGGCTTCACGGATCCCCTCCTTATACGGAGGAGAGCGATAACGTCAAAAATATAAAAGACTCCTCCAGACAGACGGATCTTTCTGTCTAGTATAAAACATCCTTTTCCTGGATTGATTATTCTGTTGCACCACATCTGGAACTCTCTAATGTAATGTTACCTGGCCTACAAATTTATACCAACATGAAAATTACTAACTAAGATACTAATACCACTAGAAATCATACTAATGTTAGAGCCTATACTATAGTTAGAGAGGTCCACGCAGTCCCACTTTGGAATGTAATAACCACAATACCTTCCCAAATCTCAACTGAGAGTGAGGACCTCAGTCTTATGCACTTGTCAATGTAATGACTCACCCCACTACCCCCGGACATGGGTGCGTCATTTCCTCGTTTGGTCCGTCAAATTTGTGATCCAGGTGTTTGTCATTTTACCAGCTTTGTCCGTCAAATCTTCGACCGAGGGGTGCGTCAAAATCCCATCATTGTCGGTCAAATTATTGACCGAGGGGTGCGTCATGGTACGTCACTTGGCTATGGAAAACTGCACGCATTTTTGCACGCTACCAGTACCGTATACACATACCGCGAGTGAAATTACAGTGAGCGCTTTCCCGCGGCAAGTGAAAAATCAAAGTCGGGAAGCGTTTTAGAATAAGAGGGAAAAATGCTTGCCAGAATCTGGCAAGCAAATAATTTAAAAGCCACCCTTTTTCCTCACATTTTCCCTCCAACAAAACCATGAAATCATGCATACTCAATCTCAAACCAGGGACTGTTTAGCGATGTAACAATTTCAACCGTACTGTCGAACACTTGGTGCCTATTGTATATTGCGATGCAACACCAACACACATTGCTATCGAAGAAAATTCGTTTATATTCCAATACAATGTGCGTCTAAATAATGTTCTGTGGTGACAAAGGCGAATTTTTGACAGTAAAAAATAAGAAGCGGCAGCAGAAGAAACTGCCTGCCGCATGCCATTTTCTGCTCGCGGGATTAGCCCGACCAGACGCGCGACGCTGTCAGTACGCTGTGCGAATCTCTGCGTACAGCGACTGGGCTGTGTATACTCGCGGGAATGCCGTGGCATGGTGTGTACCTGCGCTGCAGTATGCATCCACCGGACTAGCAATGGCCGTGCACACACAGTGCATCTGCACACATGTGATTGTCATGTACCGTATGTATGGATTGTGTGCACAGAATACATACTACTGTACGGAATATCATAGCATGCAGCAGCGTGATGTACGGTGAATGACGGTACGGTGCTTACAGGGCCAGGGTAAGGGAAACTTGCTGAAACTTTTACAAATTATGTTTACGAACCAAAAGAAAATGAAATTGCTTGAATAAAACGTATGCAAAAATCGTTTCAGTATTTTCGGGGGTGCGTCAAATGTACAGAGGATGTCCATCAAAAAAGTGACCGAGGTGTGCGTCACTTTCAACGTGTTGTCCGTCAAAAAAGTGACTGTGGTGTTCGTCACTTGCAGCGTTTTGTCCGTCAAAAAAGTGACTGTGGTGACTGTGGTGTCCGTCAAAAACCCCGTGTGGTCAGTCAAAAAAAGACCATGACGCACCCATATCCGGGGGTAGTGGGGTGCGTCATTACATTGACAAGTGCATTAGTCTCTAACTTTTCCAGCAACTTTGTGAATGATGTGTAACACATTGTGGAAGCTGGATGGGCACCTTTTGAGAATGTTTCTAAAACTAGACAGATAAATGGCACTATACAATGAATAGTGTTCTACACCTTGTAAATGCGGCGCTACTCCGCTAGTGTACTTTTGCACTTCCTCGTCAAATGGTTTCAAAACATGCACAAACTTACCTTAGTTATTCAGTAACTTGTAATAATGGCAACTGAGTCTCCCAAGTTACATAACTTAATGCAATGTAAGTTTTAACACTTTCCGACAAGTGTCGGGAAATCTCGATCACTTGAAATGCAGATCTGTACACAAGCAATTGCACATGTACAAATACATTTAGTGCATGCAGAAAGGGTCAATCATTTGATCTAATATAGTGATCACAGCGGCTTTTTCTTTGGTGTCTTGAAAAGCTAAAATGTAGTAACAATATTTGTTTTTCCCTTTTTCTCAGCCAAGTCTTGCTGTGGTGGTTGTAGCTTCTATAAAAAGTGATTGAGCGTGTGTGTATGTGTGTGTGCAGCCCCTTACATCTGTAGAGTAAACGGTTGATTACACTGTGTCTACGTAGACCAGACGCTACTCTACTCACCGAGATAACACGTCTAGACGTCTAGGAGTAGACTGGAGAATGTTACGAGTAGGCAGGACTGCTATGCTACAACACAGGCTAAGGGTAGGGGGCCAGCCACCGAAAATCCCAGGTGAACTTGAAGTGTCACCCCTGGAAGCAAAACGTCCGCTGGTTTAGCGTCGCGATGCTAACACACGTTAGCTAAAAATAACCGCGTAGGTTACGTTCACAGATATTGCACACTCCCAGTAAAGATCCACGAAAAAGAATGATGCGTTTCCTTTTGCGTGGGGAAAAATGTAATCCAAAATATGAATATTCGGAAACACAGTGAAATCAGAACAACAGCTTTTAAGAGGGCAGTATATCCAATGAGATATCCACGGAAGATGAAGATAATCGGGTTCCCGTTGATAGCGATACGATAATGACTAAACTCTTATATTATAACGCGACTGCAGACCTACGTGAAGTTACGTGACATGAGTACTAAGAGCAAAGTGACGAACATCAAGGAATGACATCGCGAGCGCGGCCTCAGCGATCGGTGACCAGGGCTGAAAAACAACGTTCATTGGTTGCCGTGAAAATACGATTTCTGATTGATCCATGGTCTTATTGAAGGTGGGGCGAACACATGAAACGTTGAATGTTGACACTCGCTAAAATGTAACATTGGCACGCGAAGAGTGCTAAATTAAGATCAAAACGCGTCTACCACGACACGTGTGTACACACCAGAACTCGAATATAAAGGAAAACAAAGGAAGTAGGTCGTCTCCTGACCGTACTGTACTGTAGCATGCAGTCAGCATGTACAAAAGTGCAAGGTCACTACCCATCTTCCTCTTTTTCTTGAATTCTATCTTCTTTTCTTTCCATTTCATGTATTCCTAACTTTCCCTTTCCTTCGTATTTATCATTTCTTTGTGGCTTTCCTTGTGTCTAACTTTCTCAATTTCCTGTTCAATCTTACATTCTGCCTAATTGTTGTTTTCTTTACCGGTTATCTTTCCCTCAAACTACAATTTGTACCTTTTGCTTTTTTTTCCCTCCAATATCTTTTTCTCATATTTCATTTTTACATAATATTTACATCCTTTTTCTCATGTTTTGTTTATTTCCTTTTCAATCTGAATAATTCTGTCTTTCCTTCCTATTCATCTTTACTTTCATCCAGTTTTGATTAATCTCTCATTCTACCATGTAGATTCTTTAGTCCTACACCAGGTAGACAAATCCAGCATGATGCTGGATTTGTCTACCTGGATTTTTTGGATTTGAAGTTTGACTATACAGTTAAACTCGCCTAAGTCGACATCGCATATGTCGAATAATCGCGCAAGTCGATAATTTTAAAAAGTCCCGATTTTTCCCCATTGACTTACATGTATTAATTCACTCATAAGTCGAATTTTTTAAGTCGAATACTCGCTTAAGTCGATGAATTTCCAAGAACACTTTCACGGAAAAACCATTGAATTCATTGTGCCTAAGTCGAATAAGATTTTATTGTGTAATAAATCACTGTCAAAATCACGAGACGCCAGTTTTTGTTTACATACAGTATATACCAAAAGAAACTGCGTAAATAAAAATTAACGTTTCATTAACGCAAGCGGTTTCACCTGAATCGTTAGTAACGCAAACTAACGATCGGGAAAATTAACGTTTGTAGCAACGATGAGTAACGATCCCTAGCGCAAATTAACGATGTTTCGTTAACATTAACGATAGGTAACGCAAGAACTCACGCGAGATTTTGCTTTTGTAACGAGACCTGGTGAAAGGACGACGTTGCCCCTGCCGAGTGTAGCGATCCATGGCTTGTATTTAGCGGAGTCTTTTCGCGAATCGAATCACGATTTCGCGAATGGTTAATTTGCGACCGGGGTCACCAAAAACGCACGCCGGGCCACCAAAAAAACCGAATGTTTGCCTTCAGTTTTGGAAATGAAGCGGTAACAATCGGTTCCATAAGATGCTGAATAAATGTCAGATGTTTGCTCTTTTAATTTTGGAAATGAATAACGGTAATATTCGATTCCGTATAATACTAAAATAAATGTCGGATGTTTGCTTATACTTTTGGAATGTCAGAGATTTGATTTTGCGTTCGGAAATGAATAAGGATAAGAAAAAAGTATCCGGAAGATGCTGAAATAAATGTCGAATGTTTGCTTTGACGTTCGGATATGAAAAATAATGATATTCAACTCCATACGATGATAAAATAAATGCCGGATGTTTACTTTTACGTTCGAAATGAAATGACAATTACATTCAGCTCCGGAAGATGCTAAAGTAAATGTCGAATTATCCCTTTGACGTTCGGAAATGAATAACAATAATAATCAACTTCGTACGATGATGAAATAAATGTCGGATGTTTACTTTTACGTTCGAAAGTAAATAACATTTACATTCAGCTCCGGAAGATGCTAAAGTAAATGTCGAATTATCCCTTTGACGTTCGGAAATGAATAACAATAATAATCAACTTCGTACGATGATGAAATAAATGTCGGATGTTTACTTTTACGTTCGAAAGTAAATAACATTTACATTCAGCTCCGGAAGATGCTAAAGTAAATGTCGAATTATCCCTTTGACGTTCGGAAATGAATAACAATGATAATCAACTTCGTACGACGATGAGATAAATGTCGGGTGTTTGCTTTTACTTTCGAAAGTAAATAGCAATAACATTCGGCTCCAGAAGATGCTAAAATAAATGTCAGATGATTGTTTTTACGTTCGTAAGTGAACAGCAGTAATATTCTTCTCCATACGATGCTAAATAACTGTCGGATGTTTGCTTTTAAATTTCGGAATGAATAACAGTAACATTTAGCTGCGTTTGATAGTAAAGTTAATGTTTGATATTTGCTTTAACGTTCGGAAATGAATAACAATAGTATTCAACTCCGTCCGATGATAAAATGAATGTCTTATGTTTGCTTTTATGTTCGAAAGTAAATAGCAGTAACATTCAGCTCCGGAAGATGCTAAAATAAATGTTGAATGTTTGCTTTGGCGTTCGGAAATGAATAACTATAGTATTCAACTCAGTGCGATGATGAAATAATTGCCGAAAGTTCGCTTTTACGTTCGAAAGTAAATAGCATGTAACATTCGACTCCTGAAGATGCCAAAATAAATGTCAGATGATTCATTTCACTTTCGGAAGTGGACAGCAGTAACATTCGGCTCCTTACGATCATAAAATAAATGTCGGGTGTTTGCTTTTGAATTTGGAGATCGAATAACGGTAATATTCTGCTCCGTACGATGCTAAAATAAGTAACAGATTGTTTCTTTTACATTTGGAAATGATTAACGGTATCAATCGGCTCATTTAGATGATGAAATAAAAAGCGGATGTTTGCTTTCACGTTCGGAAATGAATAAGGATGATATTCAGCTCCGTAAGATCCTAGAATGAATGTCGGTTGCTTGTTTTTACATTTGAAAATGATTAACGGCAACATTCGGCTCCGGAAGGTGTTAAAATACTTGTAAATGGTGGATGATTGCTTTTACAATCAGAAATAAATAACGGTAACTTTCGGACCGAACGTAGGACCGATTTAGTTTTGCTTGTTTTGTTTTTTTTTTTGTTCGGGCCACCAAAAAATAAAAATCAATCATTTTGGGGCCACCAAAATAAAAGTTAGTGTGGAGCCCTGGCCTGCATCAATGTGGATAAAGTGTCTTGCTGAAGGGCAAATATCGGGCACACCGCTCCAGCTCTCGGCTCCAGAGTAGACAACATACCTATGTACGTGTGTTGTAACTTTAAGTCGATTTTTTTTCGACTTACGTACAAGTCGAAACTCGCCTAAGTCGATGTGTTTTGCTCAGTCCCGAGAAGATCGACTTATGCGAGTTTAACTGTACTATATTGGAATAGTGTTGGTGTGTGAAGGGTCATAAACTGTCTGACTGGTAAAGTTGTTTACAGTGTTTGTATGGCTGCCAGTGAATGTCATATGTATAATATGTCACTACTGTGAAAGGAGATGGCAACTTCTCGTTGCAGCAGTGGTGTCCGTGCTAATACATGTACCGGAGCCAAAACATGGGCACTCAACCTGAAAGAAAAGCATGTGCTTGGGTTGAACTCACAAAATTGTATGCGGACTGACTAACTTTGTATTATACGTTACACACTATCAACTGGATGTACAGTCTGTACAATGCAGCTTCTACCAGGTGTATTGGCTGCAGTGCAGAGTACAAAAGATTTGAGACAAGCAAGATGCTGTGTAGCACCCCAAGCTTTCTGCAAATCTCCTCATGCTCTTGGAGCCTTGGAAGGGTAGGCCCTAATGCAAGGAGAGGAGTTGTAAAGTCTGGCCTGTTATATCAGGGTAATGAAGAATGGTGCAGCCCCTGATGTTCATAAATTAAAGATAGTTAAGATGCAAGATGACAGTCTGGAGGTGGTGTTGTGAGGTTGTGTAGGCTGAAGCAAGTGCTTACCCACATGTTTTGTCTCCAGAATTTCACCTTGATTGAAACTAATGATATTCTGTCATGGCTGGTGTGTTGCATTACTTGCAAAATCAACTGATGTGTGAGACTTTCTCAGCTTGAGTGCAGTAAAAATTGTTGCGTCCATTACAAATTACCTTTGCCTGATAGGTCTTTCTCTTGTGGATGAAGTGAAATTTTGAGTTTTCAAAAAACATGCTCACAATGAAGCAACAAAGTATTTTTAAGTAAAAAGCACTGAGACTTGGTAAAATCACAAGATATCAAAATCATATTTGTTGACCTGCTACATGTATCTTTGAAACCTCTTTGTGTGTGAATGTTTAATACAAAACAGCAAGCATGTAACATTAAGTCAGACTTGTGAGTGCACAAGTAATAATTCATTTGTGCTTACTTTACTTTTATTAATGAAAATGGAAGTAAAAAAGTTATCAGATTGCCGAGATGCAGGACAGAAAGCAGCCTTTGATGAGTGTGTTTCCTGTTTAGTATTAAAAAGTTCTGTGGTTTCAAAAGACTGAGGTTGCATTCACCAAGCACTTACGGGTTGCACAATGGTAGTTGATAGTTGGATTGTATGATTCTTTCACCATAATACAGATCTGCCAAGTGTCCCTGATTTTCAAGGAGACCCTTTTAAACCTCAATATCTTTCCATGTGCTTTCAAGAGAGTACAGAAATCTCCCTTATTTTTACCTATTGAGATGAGTGTATGTGTAACACACAGACATTACATTTTCTTCCTGATTGCCCTTTTGGAACTGCTCAACGACTGTGATTGTGATAGGAATGATGGCAGCCCTGCATATTTTACAACTGAGTTTGTTTAGCTATACTTAGTACTCTACTGTGATAAAGATTGAATTCTGCTTTGATTACTATGAAATATTGTTCTAAATTAATCCAACTACTTGTACATAGAGTTGGCTCTCTGTATGAATTGAAGGTCTGATACTAGATTAGTAAGAATATTACCATTAGTTATCCGTTTCCTTAGTTTGTGACTGAAAAGGTCACATGGTAATTGGGAGAAATTTATCCATTAATGACTGCACTTGACTACTGATTTGCTGCTGAAACAAAACCATATAAGCATAAAACCATTTTATAAGTATAGAAAAGCAATTCATTGTCACTTCATTGAATGTCATTTATTTTCAAAGATGGCGAATACTAACAGAACTTTCCAGATTTCTGGAGATACGTTGTACCTGTGTAATACCTCTGTGAAAGGCACAAGAAGGTCAAATCAAGAGCCGTTTTACTGGCACCCACATGTGGTACTGTGCCTCAGACAGCTAAAACTAAAGGGTACACAATGTACAATGCATGGCTTCATAGTTTGCAGAGAATCCACTGTAGTGGTGGGACACACACCCTCTTTCTCTTCTTCCTGATTGGCTGATGTGTTGGGGGCTTGGCATTTGCATATGAATAACAGCTGTTCCTAGCCAAAACCTGAAGGAGTTTCTATCAATAACAACGTGGCACGGTTTGCACTCTGTTGGAATCCCTAAATTGCACAGTTCTGAGGCTAAAAGCGCACAGCAGTAAACGGCTTTCATTGAATCGTGTTGCTGGTTGACCGACCTCCCAGTCCTTTGTGAGTGTTGTATTGTTCTTGCTTTTGTTCAAGTGTATTGATTTAACGTTTAGGTCAGTACTTAATTTGAAAATGCCTTGCATGCCTGATTTTAGTGATACATGGGTTGGATTCAGATAATAAATACTTGAATTTACATTAAACATTGTGTCATACGGCTGTATGTGACAGCAGTGGTTTGACTACGATATGTGATGTTCACACCACAGTGTGATTAAACAAGGTACAGGTATAATTATGTGTGTGAGTGAAAAAGAGATACACACGAGTAAAACTCACAGACTAACCAGTAATCCTTTAGAAGCATAATGGAGCTATGAGCTTTATGAGAGTTGAAATATAAGGTGGCATGGTAAATGTACCTTGTATCACAACATTCAGTTCCACGTTTACAAGGATGTACACTGTATGTAGCATAGACCTCATATTATACTTAAATTTTCTGTGAAACGAGATGACACACTCCTTGAAAGTAGAAAATGAATGTGAACATGTTTTTTTCTCTCTCTCTCTCTCTTTCTCTAATGTCATTTAGGGTATACAGTATTTTTATTTGAGCTTGAATATGACCAGGGATGCACTTTTACTGAATGTTGTACATAATACATACATGTACATTTTGGCTGGCTCACATTCATGCTACAGCAGTATCTTCAAAATGGTTCCCTGGTTTACAGTGAAAATCATCTCGTGGAGTGAGATTCCATTTGTCTTGTGTCCCTCTAGAAGCCTGTGATGAATGGCAGAGTAGTGTGTGATGTTTTTCTTATCATGACCCTGCTTATAGTGTGCACACTTACACTGTACACTATGTGCTGTACCCAAAGTCAACCCACAAACTGCAAAGTATGAATATATTTCCATGCTTTGCAGAATTCAGGAGATTGCATCTGAAAGCAGGCTTTCAGACTGCTATTGCTGTTAAATTTAAATTTTATTTCATCTGTTGATTGTGTAATCCTTTATTCTCCCACTGTCTGCTCTGTGAAGTCAGTGCCTCAGGTCAAATGTACACAAGAAAAGAAAACATGTCGCCATTTTGATGTTATGCTTAAAGGCACATGGACCCGGTGGTTTAGTTGAATGCGTACGTGGGCGCACGGCGCAAGTTTCCTACAGAGACCTATGATGCTATCAAGTTAGCCCTTATGCTCTGACCCATTTCCATGAGTCCGAAGAAGTCTGAGCCACTGTAGTCACTGGTCCAGTCACAGTTCGGCTCATGATTCAGCTCATGATGACAGCTTTTATAGCAAACTTCTTCTGTGACCTCATACTAAGGAGCACGCACCCTGGCATCACTACAGACTGTGTGATGCACAGAGAAGACAATGAAGGCAGCATTACTTAGCAACACCTACTGCGTACTTGCTTGACCCTTGATGACAGCTCAACTTCAGCAGTCTTTGTATCAATGCTAACAGTGCTCAGCACTATCATCCAACAGTGCCCCCGCAACTACCGGGCCTACGCACCTTTAACTTAATTGTACTTAAATGCAAGATGCTGGCTGAAATTCATTGATGCATTTTGAATTCATGTGCTTTTATGCAAAAGACTGGTTGTAGGAGTGAAATATGGAATGTTACATCATAAACAAACTATTAAAGATAATAAAAAGTTTTGGTATGTCAAAAGTTTCCCTGAATTTCCGTGTTTCAGGTTAAGGTATCTATCATATTATCTATCATATAACTAACACTGTGAGACTTACTCGCCCCAAAGTGCTCTCATTTCTTAGTAATCATGCAATTAACTGCGACCAGCAGCCCCATACGCATAGCGACCAGCATCCCCATACGCATAGCGTAATGGGGCTTCGCATTGTAGCATCCAGGATTATGACAGATTTAGTATCTCGGGCAAATATCAACTTAAAATCCACAAAATTCTTCAATTTGAAGACTTACCAATTAAGTTGAAGTCTTGAAAACAGGCTTCGGGCAACGTTTGGTTCTGCCAATAGTCCCTTTCTGTTCGAATTGATGACTGAATGTGACTCTGTCGAGAGGACCGTGGGAGAGTTACATACACTGATTACTACGGCCAGCGCATACGCACACATCACATGCGAACAAATTTCAAATCCATGAATGGATAAGATGTTTGTGTGCGCATGCGCTGGCCGTCAATTCAGTGTACGTAGCTCTCCCAAGGTCCTCTCGACCGAGTCACATTCAGTCATCAATTCGAACAGAAAGGGACTATTGGCAAAACCAAACGTTGCCCAAAGCCTGTTTTCAATACTTCAACTTAACTGGTAAGTCTTTAAATTGAAGAAATTTTTGGATTTTAAGTTGATATTTACCCGCGATACTAAATCTGTCATGATCCTGTAAGCTACAATGCGAAGCCCCATTTAGCTATGCGTATGGGGCTGCTGGTCGCAGTTAGCTACACAGTATGCGTATGGGGCTGCATGCTGCTGGTCGCAGTGATATTCGCACAATACGTGTACTACCTCGCCGCCGTACGGCGGCGGCTCTGGTACGAAACCATTATTGCATGATTACTAAGACATGAGAGCACTTTGGGGCGAGTAAGTCTCACAGTGTTAGTTATATGAAAGGTACTTTAACCTGAAACACAAACTAAGACAGGGAAATTCAGGGAAACTTTTGAGGTAATACCAAAACTTTATATTATCTTTAAGAGCCAGTGAAAAAAATAACGGTTTGGATGCGTACAGTTGTAGAGTTTGCAAAGCACTTCGAATGCAAGTGTTTACATGCAAGTCATTACTGTTGACAGTTCTGTTTCCCAGTCTTTGTGTTTTTTGTATGTATTCTCCTTCACACACATCACAAAACTTGTACACACACATATAGCACACACTCACACAACACATTTTGTACACATGCGCGCACACACACACACACACACACACACACACACACACACATTAAAAGGCTAAAAACTTGCAAACGCACTGTCAAGTACAGTTACAGGTACCTCATGTTTGTGTTAAGTCATGGTGTATCTGCATGACAAGGCTCATTGGTGTTCAAACGGAAAAAAGACCCCCCAAAAAAAACTTACTCATAGAAATGCTGATTCACTCATTGTACTCTTCAGTTCACACACTGAATGAGGTACAGCAATGATCCATACATGCAATAAGCCACACAGTGGTATTTCCTGGTTTGGTTTTGTGGGTCATCTAACTGTTGCAAAAGAATGTACATGTACAGGGACGTTATCTTTTATGCAGGATGAAATGCCAGTACTGGAGTGAGCTACTACAGTAGGAAAAAACAATTATTCATCCTGTGTGTATGTGAGTTCAGTGTTAATCATAATTGACATCGTAAAGAGTAGTGTCTCATCCAAAATCTGTGTCAAAGTGTGGATGAATTATTTATACAGTGTACTCCTATTATAGGAAGCACGGTTTCATACATAACAAATCTGATCTCCCCATAACAATGGAGTAAAAAATAAGGCCCCAAGAATTGTTTCTACTACTGTAAGGTTTTATTTTTGTGTACAGATATTTCTGCGTACCGGTACAGATATTTTCACGAATGAGGAGGTCAAGGCCATTTTGCGAGATGCTATTTTCACCATTTTGACACCTTGGCTTCGTAAGTGCACTAATGTCTGTCAGTCTGAGATCTATTTTTGCATGTGGTTAAATGTGTGGTCCAACAGTGATTTGCGAAATTCATGAAAATTAAACCCTTGCAAAAATAACAGCTTATAGGATGTAATGAAATTCCGATATAATGAAAGAAAAGTGCTGGTCCCGAGGACTTCATTATAATGGGAATTGTCTGTGTTTCTTCTTTGAACCTCCTAGGTACAATGTGAGAAAGAGGTGTATGGGGAGAGGATTACAGTGCTTTATCCTTCTTGAAGACAAACTACTAAACATTGAAATATTTGCATTGATGTACATATATTTTATGAGATTTTTTGGGGGTGGGGAGGAGGAGATAATCAAGAAATTAACAATATTGGATTAGGGAAGGAAGCTTCACCACATACTTTTTTCTTTTTTTTTTTCTTTTTTTTCTTTTATTGCTGTATGAAAGGAGCCATAGGGATGAAAATGGCAGTGCAGTTGAACCTCTCTTATCCGGCCTCCCTTTATCCGGATCTCTGTATTATACGGACGCAATCTCGCCGTGATTTTTATTTTTTTTTTTTTTATAATTACGGGAGGAAAGGGGAATTCCCAACTCCTTGAGAACTCCTACACAAACACACATGAATTACATATTACTTCCAACATTAACATACACCTCTATTTTGGGGTCTGTTACTGAGTGTAACAATGAAAAGGTTGCAGTATACACATTACTACATGTGGTACTAAATGGGCTACATTATGTACATGTATAAAGCATTGAGTCTCCCGTATCCGGCCAAATCCCTTATCCGGATGAGTCCCGGTCCCGACTTGTCCGGACACGAGAGGTTCAACTGTAGTTGGTTAGGTGGCCTGCTGGCTTCCTGCTTTGAAGGATGATCAATACAAAGCGCACAGACAAAGTAATGACACATACATGTAGGTACCAGGTTTATTGTGTGTTTTCTGATGCACCTCAAAATTATCTACCAGCAAAGTGATTTACTATATTAAACCCTGCCAGCATACATGAATTGACCAGTAGTAGGGGTGTGCATAAGTTGGGGAGGAAAAGATAAGTATGATGATATTCAGTACAGTGTATGACTTTCGAGTGCACAGGGACTTGTCTGTGTGATCTAAACCCCCATTAACCCGTCTCTTTAATAGCACACAGTGACACAAGGTTCACCAATAGTCCATCTTCAACAGTGCTTGCATGTTCATTAAAAAGAAAAAAAGAAAAAAAAAGAGTTATGCTGGTATACATTTCTGAGACAATTACCCATACCAGGGTTATTATCTTCATGCTACTAGAATTCTCAGTGATTTACATATTAAATGTACATGTATATTTTCAGCCTATAGCTATGTATTAGGGCTGTGGTTAGTCAACCATCCGTACCATGTGATGTATTGGTACATTTGCTATCCCTTGGCAAACCTGCTCCTCGGTATTATGTACGATGTACAATGTACAATGTATGTGTCGATCATAAGACAGTTCAGTTTAATGTCAAGTAATCAAAACCTATTTGGAGAGAGAATGTAAGAGATTAATGACCAGTCTGCATAGATGCTGCATACAGTATGTACCCTACGCAGGCAGACAAGACTGCCGATGCCTAAATTGTACCCTCCATGCAAGTGCCTCTCCTGCGTACATACAAAGTTGTATGTGCTCATTAAGCTTGCATCCAAGCAGCGGATGGTATCTGCGTGATGGCTGTGGTCTACGTGCAATCAGTAATGCAACCTCTTCCAGGTCAACTTCTGTAGTAGCCTCATTTCAGGAGACTTGAGACTTTGGTCACAAAAAAATGGGGGGCTGCACCATCAAGTACTGATGAATTTCATGAAAAATAATACAAATAGAATGGAGAATTACACAGGAAATCCTTCAGGTTTTGGAAATGAAAAGCAGAGTGAAGGAGTATTGGTTATCTTGTTCATGGATGATAAAGAAATAGAGCCTGGAAGGGAGCCTAACTGTAATATTGCTGTCCCAGATATCACCAGCTCTTCACGTGCATGCAAAACACTGTGATATTCAATGCTGCATCTTGTAGTCTCCGAAGAAGCCTTTCCTTTGCAGTTTTCTTATTTATTGTACAACCAAGCCTGTAGGCCTATTTGATGGTCTCTAAACTTCTGCTGTGGGTGTACATGATATTTTTTTTTCTCCTTTTCCTCGGTGCTTTCTCTTTACTGCCAACCTTTAGCATTCATTGGTATGGGTGACTGTTGCACTAGGAAGTAAAAGATATGTTTATCTTGTAGGCAACACAGTGGTCACACAAGCTCATAAGAAGTATATTATATGTTAGGCCCATACATAGTTCATCTTGTCTCCACAAATAACTGACTTCACCGTCCTGCACATCAGTAATAAATGAATATGATGTCACATCATACTCTGTATTACTCTTGCAAAATGCTGTGTAGACTTTTGAGTATAAATGCAGAATGTCAGTTCAGTTTTGTATGTGTCCTCCAGAAACCTTTTGATATACCCTAGGCAACTTGTGCTGAGAAGGGGAATTTGATCCAGTGGGCCTCTCTGTTAGTGCAGGCATTTTAAAGGGTTTGTGCAGTTCTGATCAAGGTGAGAATTTAGCATTTAATGTTTTGCAAGATATTCAGAAACCACTCTATGAGATGAAAATTGGTTTTGAAATGGCTGAGTTATCCAAAAACAAGGTGAAACAAAGAGATCCTAATAAAAGGCGTGGCCTGTCGCATTTTATTATTATCACTTTTTTTTTGATATCTCAGCCATTTGAAAACCAATTTTCATCAAATAAACGTTGAGTCCTTCTTGAAATTCCATGCTCTTTCATATTTCATAAGAGTTTTCTCATTATATCACTTAAGAATGTTCAAAACATGAATCCCCACCTCAACCAGTACTGTACAGTCCCTTTAACCCGTTGAGGACGAGATCCGAGTGTACTCGGGCAGGTGTCTATGGGAATTGCGTGTTGTAGCAAAATCAAACCATCCTTAACGGGTTAAAGGACAAGTTTACCTTCATAGACATGTGGGTTGAGTGGATGCAACAATATTAGTAGAACACATCAGTGAGAGTTTGAAGAAAATCGGACAATCCGTTCAAAAGTTATGAATTCTTGAAGTTTCTGCTCAGTCACGGCTGGATGAGAAGACTACTATAGCTTGTGATGTCACATGTGTACAACAATATAAAGAAAGAATAAAGAAAAATCAACATATTTTCACTTTTCTCACATAACAAAAGAATACTCGTCTTCTCTCTTTCAGAAGGCAGGGGGGCAATTCCACGCCAAAGTGGACATGACATCTAAAATTTCAAATTCATATTTCCCACGCAATTTTGGTATCAAATGAAAGCTTAAAGTTTGAATTTTATGGATTTGAGTAAAAATGTTTAGTTTTATAACATATTCGGGGTCAATTTTTCAATTGTTTAACTAATCTTATTAATTTTCAAAAATGCATAAATTATAATACAAATGTAGCATGGCCTGTATTCAATATTTGAGAAATAAATGTTATGAATTGTTATATTTAGAACTTAGTAAATATGAAAGAAACAGTTCATTTAATATTTTTACGGTTTCCATGATTTGTTACGCTTCAGTGACTTCCTAAAGATGACCTTGTATTTTGTCCTTCCGTTACCACAAAAAGAGGTCTTTTTAATATTTTATCAAAAATAGTAATATAAAAACCATAAAATTTTCAGTGCAAAGCAAGTTTAGGTAGGCCTATAACTTGGCACCCATCCATCCACGAAACCCCTCCTCTTTGAATAATTATAAATAAATTAAAAATGTCCTTCCGTTACCGAAGCTGGTAACGGAAGGACAAAGTTGTGGTAATGGAAGGACTTAGAGTCTGTTTTTAGCTATTTAATGTCCCTAAGATGAGAACACAAATGTGTCAGAACCTACTCTAAGTACCCTTGACTAAATTCAAATAACAAATGAAGCCACACCTCTTTCCTGAATGCAGGTCGACCCAAAATTGGCTCAATTTTGTAATTTTGTGTGTACAAACCCTATGGGAAATAGTGCTCTTTCATAAAACTCATAAACATCTGATAATTTTTTTCTTTTGATCACTTTGATTACTTGACTTTTGCCTAACTATGGTTAAAAAGTGGTCTGTGACAATTTTCTTTGGAAAAAAAAACAAACAACAAAAGGAAAAAAAAAACCAAAGAAATACAAAAGAAATTCAAGAAACAATAAAAAATAAAAGAATTGAGATTGATTTTGCAATTGTTTATCACTACATTTGTTTAATACCTCAAAATGAAGATCCACACCAAAAAATGTCCGTAAATTGCTTCACATTAGTATTCTACGGACTAAAATGTAATTTATTGAATAAATCTGCATAATCAATTCATATTTTGAACAATCTAACTATGGTCTCGTGTAGATTACTCTCCAGGGTGATGTGTGCAGATTTTAATCATGATTTATTTATGCAAACAGTGTTAGAGATTGGGGGGGGGGGGGAGGGCCTGGGGATAAGCCCCCAAGAACCCCCCTCCCCCCCCCCCCCCCCCCACACACACACACACACTGTGAAATGAGTCCATAAGATTTGGCTATTTGGGGGATTAAGCAAAAGAAAGAAAAAATATCACATTGGACTACAAGGATGAACATTAAAGTTGGAAATAACATCCTTCACTGTATGCACACAAAGCTCTTTGTCCTTCCGTTACCACACATTAATGAAAACAATGTGTTGTAATTAAAAAACCAGTTGACATGTTTCAAAGTTAAATACATGAAAGTAAAGCTAAAACTATTTGGATCAAACTGTATACCAGCCACATATGAAAAAATTATTAACCTTAGAGAGGTTTAATAAAAACTAACCATAACCCATCTTCCCCATACACTTTACACGGACAATCTGCATGTCCTTCCGTTACCGTCCTTCCGTTACCAAACACACATGGACATTATGTGGTCTAATTAAAAAAAAAAGTAAACATATTTGAAAGTCAAATATATTCCATTACAGCTAAAACTATGGCAATTAAACTGTATACCAATAAATTAAAATTGCTCCATAAACTTCACAGAGTTTTGATAAAAACTAATTTGCCTGAAAACCCATGTCCATTTTGATGTCCTTCCGTTACCGACCTCATTAATATGCATATTTCATTACTCTTTAACAGGTATAACAAAAATTTTGGTGGAAATTATTGTCTTTGGCTCTGGTAATACATCTCTATACTTTGAAATGCTGTATCCATCAAACTTTTCTTAGAGTACTCTTTTAAACTGTGAAAATTCTGTCTGAATGTCCTTCCGTTACCGTGGAATTGCCCAGGGGGAATAATATTACCCATAACATACGTCAGTAACAAGTCGAAGAAATGAGCACTTTATTCAAAAAGTTAAGTTTTGTGAAATTCTCTTTTTATTTTCCTTATATAGTTGTACGCGTATGACATCATACACTGTAGTAGTCTTCTCATCCAGCAGTGACTGTGCAGATACTTAAAAAATTCATAACTTTTGAACGGATTGTCCAATTTTCCCCAAATTTTCACTGATGTGTTCTACTAATATTGTTGCATTCACTCAATCCACATGTACATGTATGAAGGTGAAATTGTCCTTTAAATCCTAAGGGGTGTGGTTGAGGGGTCTAGATATTGCGCACAATCGTACCTGAATTTCTCAATAAATATCACGAAAATGCAGAAAAATCACCTCCCAGAATCTCCTGATGATACGATGACGGAGTAGTGCGCTGTCGCGGTTTGTATGTCTGACTTAATTTTATGCGTTCAGTTTCTCAGGGTATGTAAAGGTCGCGCAGCTGCCCTATGTAGTTTCATGCGTGAAAGTGTCTGCCCTTCTCTGCGGCTGTAACGTGCTTCGGCTTTCGTAGAATATTATAAACGATCGATCGAACAAATTACAAATTCTATCGGCTATGATCATACGAACAAGACAAGCGAGACGACACGTCTAGGCTACATAATCCTTAAAAAAGATTTTAAGCTAAGGTAGGTAAATTATAAGGTAAAAAATTGGAAATTTTGTGATAAATTTGTTCAAAAAAATTGGAAATTTAGTGAAAAATTGGTTTGAAATCAAAATTTCTTACCTGCTTCCTTCTCATGTTTAGCGGTTGTCAGGTATGTTTATTCCATGGGCATATTGGCAAATTTTGCGCTTAGTCCTATGCGTAATATTATACAAATGATGCACAGGATAGAGTGCGTTAGTGTAGGCGTAGCGCACTCGAGGGTATTTACAATTGTGAAACATGCACGAGGCGAAGCCGAGTGCATGTTGCACTACATTGTAAATACCCGAGAGTGAGCTACGCCTCCACTAACGTCACGAAATAATCCTGTGCATCATTTGTTTTATAAAATGGGTCGAAAATTTGAAAACTAACAGCATTTTTCACGTACCTTTGTGGGTCAAGACGTCCGACGATGTCCGTCCCAAACATTTACGCACGTCGCACTCGGAAATCCCGCACATACAGTATAAGTATGATGGGGGGTTGGGTTTCCGGACACTGAAGTTCCCGCATGAAAACTTACTTATTTTACATAGAATATGCACCCTTTACCTTAAAGACTTGATATAGACTCCTCATATAGGCCTACTAGACAACATACTCTGAAAACGGCGTGAGAAAATAACCTGCTAAGTCGTGGGATTTGCCCTTCAAAGTGACTCCATGTACGCGTCCGGTCCCACAACGCTTGGTCTACTGTACTGTGCAAAGTGTACGTATAAGAGTATACGTACGCCACACATCATGTTATGCAGGGAAGAAAGGCCGGCCGGCTGGCAGCCCAAACTAGAAGTTGTTTACAGGATTGACAGCGCGTACTGTATGCATGCAATTCAAAGGAGCCGCCGCGTGCACAGATGATCAGCAATAGGATTTAACACGCAGTGCGATGGGACTAGAATAACCAAAGCACACGTGACTCATTTCAGCGCTTCCTATTGGCTACATTCTTGAACCCATTTTATAATGCTTGTTATACGCAGTGGTTATGCTATGCGTGATCATTAAGTCCCTGCGCGAGACCTAGTACCCTTACTATACTTCTGCATGATTAGTCCTCGTGACATCAGCCCTTGCTTGAACATGGACTGTGTCCACAGATGCTTTCCCTGTACACTGTATGAGACCTGGGCCCCGTTTTACCAAAAGATAAAATCGATTTTAAATTTCCTTATCACACAGACTGCCATAGACTTACAGTTGAAATCAACTATATAATCAATTTTAACTCTTCATAAAACAGGGCCCTGATCATTCAGAGTAAAATTTGGTGGAAACAGGGTACATGTAGTTTGGCTGTGGATCTACACTGTACTGTAGTTCATTCTGTTCAGTGAGTGATCAATGATGCATGATGACACAATCTTGGCATTATGATCCCATTACAAGATTCATGTACATTGCATATTGGAAGTAGCATGTGTGCAGGTGTTACTGACTGAAAGATGTAAGCTTGAATAATGAGTTACAAGAAAACTGTACCATGTATTGTTTATTTTGACTTACAAACTTTCCTGTGTGTTTAATTTATTTTTGCCCACCTCAACTCCCCCCCCCCCCCTCCTTCTGACCATGGAGTGGATTATTGCTTAAAAGTTTTATGGACATTTCGGAAGCAGTCTATTCTAATGAAGAGTACAGCTCAGGTATCAGTCACCATCTACTTGATCTATTGCAGAATATTGTGCCGGAGAACTTGGCATCAAAAGTGGTCATGCTTTGCCAGGTCTAGCGCCTCTATTTCTATAGCTGGCATTGGCCTTTGGACGAAGTTTGTGGAGGTAACACTGTAAACAAATAGCACACATCTATAAATTTTTACTGCATGAGCAGCACCAATGTCAACAACTTTGATTAAGAACAGCCAATACACTGTAGTTGACAGAGTTCACTTAATAAACACAGCTGCCTGTAGAACTCAAAATGGGTACATTTGTAACTTGATACAATAATTCATATTTTCTGTGTACAACATACACTGTACTTGCAATTAGCATTTTGTTTGGCTAGCATGATCATCACATGGATTATATAGAATAGGGCATATGGAATGACAGTATATAGGCATTCACTTCACCTGTACTCTCTTACAAACACCTCATTCTTCATAGTAATTCTTTTTCCAGTCAATATTTTATACACCAGCATCGATGAGCTTGAGTCAAGCCAATCAGAAATTTTCGTGAATTTTGACAAGTAATGTGCTGATGTGAAGTTTAATATCTTCTCCAGTGCCATATATTTTTTTCTAGTGTACTCTTTGTGTATTAATAGAATGTTATCTTTTTCTTAAGGTCATGTAACAATAAGTGTAGAGAGTCATGTGATAAGAAGTTGAGATCTTTCCTCATTGGGGATACGGATGTGGTAACGTGACCAGAATGTTTACACCTATGACGTGAGTGGTTCACACAAAGCTAGAATTCAAAGGAAACAAAATCACACTACAGCAGATTTTGTCTTCTTCTTTTTTTCAGGCTGAATGAGCTTGGAAAATTGGTGTATTTTTGTAGCAATTCATACAATACAATTTCAGTAATGAAAGAGGAATTGTTGGTACAGTATAATGACATCATATTCGTGGGCATACCATGGTAGGGGAAAATACATGTACACTACGTGTGCAAAATAAATTGAGACCTTATATCATTCCTCTGTTGCTGAATTAGGTGAAAACATAAAATCAAGTTATCTTTCCCTTGTATTACTGGTTTGTGGGACAGGGCATTTACCAGTTTCCACTGATAAGGAACACTACTGTACTTCACTATGTCTGCCCATTGCTTGCCTGTAGGTATAAAGATTTATTGTGAAAGGAAATGGTATTGTAGCAGTGTGTACATACAGTTGTTGTAAATATGCTTACTAGGGTATCAAACTTTTGTATCAAGTACAAGTACAGTATACATGTAATGTGTGTTGTGTCATTATTTCATGATGATGAACTCTCTTCAATGTCATTTTAGCTCACCTGAGCAAAATACTTTATAAAACAAAGCGAAACGAAAGAATTATCTAATACTCTTGACATAACCTCGTTTGAACTTTGGCCTGTGACACTAGCAAACTCTGAAGAAATGAATGGTCATGGGTTCCTGCTGATTGATGTACTTTTCAAGGAGACACTGGTCAAAGTGACAGTTTATGAGGCATTTATATCCTGGCCAAACACTTGTAAAATATAGATAGCAGCTTCAAGTCTATTAGTTCCTATAAAACTTTTGAATTGAAAACTCTTTCAGGTACATACAATTGTTTAGATACAAGATCATGAACTTGAACGACACTGTATATTGTTACACCATTTACAGGGTCACAAGGTAAAATTATTGTATTTCCATCTGGTGAATGATACAATTGTTTTTGACAAATTCAATTTGTGGCCAGAAGGACTTTACCATCTCTGTGTTTGTACAAAGAGAATTATGAATTGGCATTGTATATGGTACATGTACATATTAACCAAAAACAAAAAAAGAGAAATTTCAAATGTATTGACTCATCAGGATAAACTTATCCTGAAGTTTTTGATTCATATGCAGTTTGTTGTATGTATTTGTAACATTACACTTTTTTTTTTTTTTTGGGGGGGGGGGGGGGGGGGACTGCATAAGAGAGCAATTTATTAAAAAGACTAGCATCCTACTGTTGCTGTCAGTTTGGCCGGAGCAGCATTTTTTGTGTTTGAACAGGAAGGTCTCACCTCCCTGGTTTGAACAGAACTATATGTGAGTGGCAGTCATTTTGTGCATTGTCTCTGGTCTGTCCATTACTGTTGGAACGACTGTGATCTTTCTGCCGGGCATGCTTTGCCCTGCTGTTCAGGTCATCATCTCATCACATACAACATGTATAAGACATGAATGTCATCCAGTACCATTTGTGAGCTGTCCAAAAAGCACTGGAGTAATGAAGGGATTGTACAGTAGTAGACAGAATTTGGAGATGGTCATAGCCTCCTGTTCATGTTTTAAACCTCACACTTATAGGCCATGCGGATCCCTGTCTACTAGATAGTGTATCTTCCAATTGATTTCATCCAGAGTATACTGTCTTTACCCATAGACCCCTGAAACCTTGTGGGTATTATAGGAAGTCAGTGATTTCAGTATCGAATAGGCAAAGTAGCCTACTCAGTTGATTTCCTACTCATTTATGCATGAGTATTTTCAGTGCTGCCAGGTGTGAATGGATGAGAAAATACAGTTTGTGATTGAAGTGTAGATAACCCTTGACTGGGCAATTTGTTGATGGGGAGGCTCTTCCACATAAACACACATAATGAAATGAAATATAAAACAGAAAGGGGTCTAGAAGAGAGCCTATGCACAGGCTGTTGCTTGACTTGTAGATTTGACACATTTGGTATGCTAGCCTGATGCACCCAGGCGCCCCTCCTATCTGCTTTGCCAAGGTGCCCCAGATTGAGGACATCATTGAACTTTACAGTTAACACAGGTTGTACAGTGTGAGCATAGCATTGAGCTGTCAAGTTCTCTTGTAGTGTAAGATTCAGACCTGGAATCGTATCTTAAATGCTAGTTACAATTTACAAACAATATTCTCATATTGAAATAAGTGATTTAAGAACTAATAAAGAGTAGACAATTGTCACTATAATACATATTATTGTACTTTTTTGTACACCCCAGAGACTTATGTAAGGTAGGATGTTACATGATAAACCTGATTGGAAGTTTAATATAGTAGTTATGTCTGTGTTGTTTAGATTGTCAATTGAGTTGATGATAGCTGTCTCTTTAAAGATATCCAGAAGATTGAAGAGGCAGATATTAATATTCATATCCTCTTTGGTAACCTTTGCAATTCCACCTCTCCAGACACTATCAACTCTTGTGAATGTCAAATTTATTTATTATATTTTGACATTTTGAAGTAAAGATAATGATGACATAGTTACAGTGTCCAGTCGGAAGTCATCTGTAAATGATACCAGTTGGTAATAACATATAGCATTTGTGAAAGTATGATGTGTATTTGTCAAAGAATCTCCTAACGTTTTTTGCTCACTTTTCCTGTCCCGTCTGACTCTGTGCTACAGCTTTTCTTCTCCGTCTACACGTGACCCCCACTGAATCTCATCACCATGCCAGTCGGAATGTGTGGCACCCTCAGCGAGGAGAGGCGCAAGGAGCTGAAGGCGACTGCCGATGCCATCGTCAGGGCGGGCCACGGCATCCTGGCCGCTGATGAGAGCACTGGTGAGAAAGATACAACAAAGATATTCATCCCATATCTTGTGCATTTTCTAAACACATAGAAACATTGTGACTGCTGGGTTGTGTCATCATTTACTCTGGACAAGTTGAAATGTATGAATTTACTTTAATGTGAAGTTGATGAATAGAACACAAAATATGGAAACTTTTTATAGAAGTGTTAAAAAAAAAGTTATCAGGAATGATTTGTGAAGCTGAATAAAAAAAGAACCATAACTGCAAGTTTGTTTAACAACATTAGGTGCAACTATTACACATGACCATAAATAACATCTGACCCTTGCATGTGACCTTGAACAGCAATATAATTACGGAGATGCTGTGAGCACATGTTTAACTCGCATTTGGTCATGATTGGAATGACAGTTGGAAAGCTGTTTGGTGTAAGAAGGTTGTGTAAGTACAATGTAGGTATAATATGACATGACTGACAGATAAATGAAGGCAGATTGATGGCATTCACATCCATTGGTCCCTCTCCAACCTTCAGGGAGCATAACAAATTGTTTTCAGTAAAAAAATCCATCATGTCCCATTGTCTTGCTCTGTGAAAGCAAAGATGGGACACGGACCGAAATGCATTCATCATTTCACAGTTGGCAGATTTCCCTGCAATATTATAAGATGTGAAAGATGAGGTAATGATGTTGTGTTTTGTATTTTTTTTTTTTTTGATACCTGTTTTAGGCACCATGGGCAAGCGTCTGGCTAACATCGGGCTGGAGAACACAGAGGATAACCGCCGTCACTACCGCCAGCTCCTCTTCACCGCCGACAAGGAGGTCGGCAACTACATCAGCGGGGTCATCCTCTTTGATGAGACTTTCTGGCAGAAGGCGGACGATGGGACGCCCTTCATCAAACTCATCCGGGACAGTGGCATCATCCCAGGAATCAAGGTGCGACTGAAGCCCTCCTTCATAGCTCAATTAACCCTCCTCCCCAGCACCGTCTCTAAGCTTGTGTCACACTGCCAGCAGCCCTTCCTCACTACCTCAGGCCCTGCCTCATAGAGCTCTCCCTTACTCGCCTTCTGTTGCTCTCCCTTTCTTTGCTGTAGCCAGCCCTCTCTGTGTTAAGTTCTTCCTCATTGGAAATCATATCTTAAACCTTCACTGCCTCAGATACTCCCTTATTTTCTGTTGAAAGAAGCTCTTCCTTAGTGTGTGTAGCTCTCCCTCACAACCCACATTCTTTCCTTGTTGCCTGTTCCCAACCCTCACTACCCAAATTTAATTTTTGCTGACTAAAGGTATCCCATAGGTGCATGCAGCTCTCCTACATTGCTCTAACTCACCTGTCTTGCCTGAAGTTTTCCCTCAACTGATTATGAAATAACCCTGTCCAAAAAAAAAAAAAAAAAAAAAAAAACAAAAAACAAGTAAACAAACAAACAAACAAACAAACATCATAGCATATAACTGTGTCCTCTCAGAACCTGATGCCAGGATTGTGAGAAGACCTTTTAAGCCATGCTAATCCAGTGCTCTCTACTGACACAAAATCCGTCAGAGCGCGAACAGGGCATTCGCTAATAGCTGTCCAATATATTTTGATGTGAATCCACTGTGAAGTGACTTCTGCCTGTTGTTCACATCACTGGTAAAACTTTGCGATGGGACACCTGTGGTGGAGAGGAAATGGCAATTTCCTATCCAGTCCGTCACCAGGTATTTGTAAGCACCACAGCCTCTGATTGACTTCTCCATGGTTAGCTGTGAGCAAGTGACAGTAAACCGTATCATCGACCTTGAGCACTGACAGTGATTGCTTCATCTTATTTGAGGTCTGATATTAAAGTGTATTTATGATGACTGAGAAATATTTTGTAAAGGGGAGTTGATCTATAAATCTTTCACTGTGATCAGAGTTAATGTAAATGAGAAATTCTGATGTTCAAGTGCGTGCTGCAGTTTTGTTTTGTTTTCTGTCGGAGCAATTTGTGCTGAAACTACACCCATGTGGTATATAAGTCAATACAGGTTAACTTTACTTTAGAAAGTGTGCTTGATGAATGAGGTTACATATTTAACCATCTCCCTGCCCTCCCACATTAAAAACACACAAATACACGGTATGTACACACACACTCACACCCTCACACATACAAATATGCTTAAAAGTTAGAGGTGCCATTGATTTGATGAGGTTACATTATATTTTATTGAAAAACAAAGGCTCTCTTGACATTTCACTGTTTATTTCTGCTTTCAATCAAAGAATACAGCATGTGGAACCATATTTCTGTGATTCAAAACTCACCGAATGGGTGAATGAATAAGTATTTTGTATCATTTGGAACAGAGTCGTATTCTTGTGAGTGTTTTTTTTTCCTATGTGGATATACTTATGCTTTTCTGTTGTGACAAAGTAAATTGAGACAAGTTTGAAAAAATATATATATTGTTTTATCGCTTCAGTTATGTAATCTACAAAGCTTTCCATCCTACAAGTGTTTAATAAATGAGCAAACATTTCATCAGAAATCAATCAGAAACCATGCAGTATGTTCTCAAAATATTTGCCATTGTTATAACCTCTTATGACAGGTGGATAAGGGCGTGGTCCCTCTCCCTGGAGCCACCAACATCAACGAGGTCACCACCCAGGGTCTGGATGACCTCAACAGCCGGTGCGCCAAGTACTACGAGGGCGGTGCCCGCTTTGCCAAGTGGAGGTGTGTGCTGAAGATCACCGAGAGCACCCCGTCTCCACTGGCCGTCTTGGAGAATGCCAACGTCTTGGCTCGCTATGCTGTCTGCTGCCAGCAGGTACTTCACTCTCTTCTCTCGGATACCTCTTCATTGTCCCCGCCGAACGAGTTCGAGCAGGGGACTATGAAACGGGCTCCGTACGTGTGTGTGTCCATGCGTCCGTCCGTGCGTCCGTCCGTCCGTCCGTGTGTGCGTCCGTGTGTGATCAAAATGTTCAATTTGCTACTTCTCTGTCATTTATGAGCCAATTTTGATTCTGTTTGCTTTATATGATAGCACTACATGGGAGCTTTAAAACTGCTACACAGAATTTCAGTTGTGACCTTTGACCTTGACCTTTGACCTATATTGTACATTTTGCTACAAAATGCTACTCCTTCGCCATTTCTAACCCGATTTCGATTCCGTTTGCTTTATGTGATGGCACTAGGTGAGGGCTTCAAAACTCTTACACAGAATTTTGACCTTTGACTTCTTTGACCTTTGACCTTGATTTTTGACCTATATTGTACATTGGCTACAAAATGCTACTCCTTCGCCATTTCTAACCCAATTTCGATTCCATTTGCTTTATGTGATGGCACTAGGTGAGGGCTTCAAAACTTCTACACAGAATTTTGACCTTTGACTTCTTTGACCTTTGACCTTGATTTTTTACCTATATTGCACATTTTGTTACAAAATGCTACTTCCGGCGGGGACATATATTACGCACCGCGTAATTTCTACTTTTCCTTGTTTTCATTTGTTACTCTCTCCTCCTACTCTGCCCATCATTCGTCTCTCACTCTCTCTAGCTTACCCATTTTCTACTCCTTTTCTCCCTGTATCATATTTTCTTGTTTTATTTCTAACAGTACTCCTTCCTTTCTTTTCGTCTGTCTGTCTGTCTGTCTTTCTGTCTGTCTGTCTCTTCTCTGAAACTTTCATTTTGTTCCTAGTTTTCTCTCAAGCAATTTCATTATCAAATGGGGCATGGAGACCGGTGGAGAATTCTCAGAAAATTTTTGTGTGAAATATTTAAGTCGTAAGTTTGCGTACATAGAGCAATCCATGGAAAAGGTATGTCATACACAATGTGCACATATAGTGCTAGGTGTGAATGAGGACAGTTGTTAATGGCAGAGTACATTTGAAATTGAGTGACTGTCAAACCCAAACAAATGCACAATTGGGTACCATGTAAAGCAGGGGAAATAGCAGTGATATTGCCTTCAGAATAAGCGAGGCTGACATTGATTAAACTCTGTTGGTAAAATAAGACCAGGGTAATAGAACTTTCAAGAACTTGTGTGTAGTAGAAGTCATCCTATTTGAAGTGGTTTGAATTGATTTGTATCATGTGAACGCTACCAAAACAGTGAACATTTACCAGCAAGCAACCACAAAACTGTCAGCTTTAAGGCTCCTCTGGGGGGAGGGGACCTAATGGTATACTTATAAACAGAGCATCAACCAAGTGTCTCTCTAGACGTGCCAGCCATGATGACTTTTATTCCAATCATTCGCAGTTTCTACCATAAGGACTTCACTGTCCTCATGATGGCTTGAAGTTCCTTCCTTGGATGTCTGAGCTAGCAGGGTGTCAAATCTTAGCAGGAAAAGTGGCATTGATGATGTCGGTCTTAAAATCAATTGTTGCTCCTTTCACTCTTGAATGTGTGGAGGCCCCAGATCATCTTTACGTGTAACTTCAGTCATCTTCGGTGAAGTATATGAATCATTCACGGTGGATCCACAGTCCTCTTAACTTATTTTATGTGGGGAAAACAGAGCACTTGTAGGTAGGAATATTAGGGATACTATCAAATTAAGTTGAATACAAAGAGGTAGAGAGAAATTTGATGGCTTAATGTCAAAAGACCCAACTTTAATATACAAATTTTGAGCATCGGAACTGTGCGTAGGTTACCTCCAATCATGGTAGACAAGAGTATACATGTAATGTATGTTGGTGGTTATGTGTACCGGACAGAGCGAATCATTTTGTTTTGACAGACAAATAATCCTAACAGATGCAGCAAACTCAGATATCTTCACTGTGTGTTGTTTGTTTGTTGTTTAATTTTACCTCCAGAATGGTCTGGTGCCCATCGTAGAGCCTGAGGTACTCCCTGACGGAACCCATGACTTGGAGAGGGCCATGTACGTGACTGAGATGGTGAGTGTGCCCTCACTTTTCTACTGCGGTGAAGCCTTGATGGCCGTGGATCATTTGTAAAACTCAGGACACTAGATGTCAAACCTCTTCACGTTCTCATGATATATATATATATATATTTTTTTTTTTTCAGAAATTCAGTTCTAGCCGCAAGAAATGTTAGGTATGTGTAGCCAATTTTTGCCTTGTTTCAAGCATCGGATCAACTGTAATCAATGATGTAAAGATTTGGTGTTTGGCTGTATGTGGCCAACAAATCTATTTCCAAACATTGAATTTGTACACTCCTGACCCACCCTAGGTCCTGGCGGCTACCTACAAGGCCCTCAATGACCACCACGTCTACCTTGAGGGCACCCTTCTGAAGCCAAACATGGTGACAGCTGGACAGTCCTGCCCCAAGAAGTACACACCGGAGCAGATTGCCGAGGCAACGGTCACCGCCCTGAACAGGACAGTGCCAGCCGCAGTCCCAGGTACGTGGGTACAGCAGTGGGTAGGTCTGATCACAACCACCATGTCCCATACCCCCACTGCAAGCAGCAGGTGCCCCAGAATTCAATTGATAATCAGTCTATGTCAGCCAAGCTTTTTGAAGAAGTTGGTAGAGATAGTGCTTGGTGGGTGTTGGGGTGCTAGGTGGGCATTGGGGAGTGTATATACAGTTGTTGCCAGCAGACTTATATTGAAATGCACTAGCTGTACAGACAGTTCAAAATGTTCTGCTTATTGATGCGGGTAGTGATCGTAAGTGGCTAGTGAGATGAGTGTTCATTTTTGAATTATTTTCTTTTTACATTGTATTATGGGCTTACAGTCAAAACCGTGTACCACCGTGTCATATATATGTGTGCATGATATTGGCCACAGTTTGTTTCAGATTTTATTCCAATTCGGTATGGAGGAATATCATGTAAGAATCTAGCCACCTATAAATTTTGGTGACCTAGGCATTTATCGCTATTGTCAGGTCACAGTACCTGCACTTAGTATCACAGTAACTGCTGGAAGACCTGCAGCGGATTGGTTTGTGCTATGATGGTAACTGTCATTATTGAACAGTTGTATGTTCAGTCATCATAAACCTCTTCATGAAAATGGACCCTGACCAGATTACTGTATACTCTGTTATTTTCGTCAATGAGGAGGTCATAGGCATTTTGGCAAGATGTTACTTTCGCGAATTGACGCTAAAGTTAACGTAAATGCTCTATTACTCTAGCGCATGGAGACATTTCGCGTGTTGTTAAATTTGCAATCCAACTGTGATTTGTGAAATTTGTGACAATTAAACCCTCGCGAAAATAACAGCTTGTACAGTATCTTTAAACTTGTTCAACATACCAAGTTCCAGGGAGTGACTCATGATACAGTAATGACGTGCCTACTATTGTGTTCATGGGGGGGGGGGGATGGTTATTAAGTAGTGGTGCAGTTGATATTGACTGTCAACATGTTTGCCTTGATACGCTGTGATGACATCAATGTTTGGTGACAGAGTCCACAGGCTGTATGTGGTTATAACTCTGAATGTGAAAGACGGGTGAAAGTCAGATAATCCTCTGTGTACTCTTCATGGTAGTATGCATTTGTCAGCAGTCTGGACAAGATTTCATATGTTTACTTCTAGCAGCATGCTAATATGATGCAAATGTAATGTATAATATTGTCTTGAAGGTGGGAACTCGCTTCACTTTCTCTTTTTTTTTTCAGAAGGCAATGATAACTTATGTCTCATTTCATCACTTTGGTTTGTAGTCATGAATTTAACCACATACTGAATGGTCTGTCAAGTCCCAGTTTGTAAAAAATATTTGGCACTCAAAAATACAGAAACTGCCCTGATTTTTTAGTCAATGCGATAATATCTTGTATGGTAAGAATGCTACACTCGAGTGTCTCTTTAATTGCTCTTTGGAACCTGTCTGATATTGCAGAACTGCCAGTTCTCCTTGATTCTGCAGGAGGTTCCTTCAAAAGTTAGTTATCTCTTCCATATCCTGGCAAGAGAGAATTGAAATCACCCTGATCATGGAATCATTTTGTGCTGATTGAGATGCACACAAGAATCTCCCCGATTGTTCATTGGAATCTTCCTGATTTTGATATGACTATGTTGGCAGCCGTGATAATGATGTGTTAGTACAGTACTCTTCGCTTGCGATTAATAATCGGGAACTCTGCTTTAGAATAATTGACTTAAAAGCTGAAACACAGTTCCCCATGCGCGTTATATTTATCGGATAATTGGGTACACATTCCAGATGAATGGGTCAGAATTTTCCAGATTAACCCGATTTTATTTCCATAGTTTCCAGCAGAAAGCCTGTAAAATTCTGTGTGAAAATAAATTCCAAAAACTGGGAGGTGCCGAAGTCAATAGTGAGCATAGGTTGACATGTTACACTATGTGCAATGTAGGACCAATTCACCTTATCACTCTTACAAGTACATGTAGGCGCATTTATGCATGCCGTGGCACCAGCACCGTACACACTACCAACACACATACCGTGCTGTGTGTCTGATGCAGAGAGGTGTGTGTAAGTATGTGGTATCTGCGTTGTGAATAAATTTTAAACAATGCTTTCCAGTTAATCGGGTACTCCACCTAATCAGGTAAAAAATGCTCTGCTAGACACTACCTGATTAAGTGGAGACTACTGTACTGCCCAGTCCTTCAAAGGTCAAAGACCTGACTCCTTCCATCTCCCTGACCTCCAGGCATCACCTTCCTGTCTGGTGGACAGTCCGAAGAGGATGCCTCCATCAACCTCAATGCTATCAACAAGTACCAAGGGAAGAAGCCATGGTCTCTCACCTTCTCCTATGGCCGTGCCCTGCAGGCCAGTGTCCTCAAGGCGTGGGGAGGCAAGCCAGAGAACGTTAAGGCAGGCCAGAACGCCCTCCTTGTCCGGGCAAGGGTGAGTTTTCTTTCCCTTTTTATCTTTTGTTTGTCCATTTTTTTCAGTAATTGTAAACTGTTCCAAGCATTGTAATTTGGTTTTGAGATATTATGTTACCAAACCAATTCCTTGTGTCATCTATTTTGTGTAGGGCATTCATCACATTACGAAGCTTTCTGCTCTCTAGAATATAGAGTATGTGAATTGTATATTAATACAGTGGACTCCTGTTAGTCCTCGGGGCTGGCAGTTTTCTTTTGTTATATCGAAATTTTGTTATAACCGAACAAATAAACAATAAAAAAGAGAGAGCGGATGTTCGTTATAACTGGAGTGCACTGTATGAGTGCTTTTCCTGTCATCTTTTGAGTATACAGATTTGGTGTAATACACAATGACTTCAGAGTGGTAACTTTTATACAGGTAAAATAATCGCTGTAGATCGACCTTGCCCTGTTGAGGACGAGTCCCGAGTATGCTCAGGCAAGTGTCTTTGGGAAATATGTGTTGTAGCAAAATCAACGGGTTAAAAAACGATTTTCAGTGAGCACACCACACCTCATTTCTTGCTTTCACAGGCCAACGGACTCGCCGCAGTGGGCAAATACACCGGAGAAAGTGAGGCGGGGGCTGCCCAGCAATCCCTGTTTGTGGCTGACCACGCCTACTAGACACACCCCGAGGCAATATCCAGCAATGTCAGCATGGCCACACCCAATATCAGCATCATACCATAGAAAGGCTCAATGGTAGCTAGTCTACAGCACAAAGACCCTACTCGGTCATTTAATCGTGTAAAGGATTCGGCGCAAAGCTGCAATGGAGGCCAAAAGCAAACCATGTGAGGAAACGGAGTAAAACTTATAAAAAAAAACCTAACAAGACAATGAAACAGTGCTACTGAAGAATTCTCTTTTCAGTATTATAACATTTCTCTTGACAAAAGTAATTTGTGAAATTACCTTGATTTCTCTTTTATCATCTGTTCAGTATCTTTTTGTAACAGTCTTCCTCTTTCCGCATTGCAGTGGCTTTCAAACTTTCCACAAACTAAATTTTGAAATGATTCAGAGTTCCTGGACTAAGGACTGTCTTTGTAAATCAATATAAACAAATTGATATGAAGGTCTTTGTGTGTAGACTACCTTCCAATCTTTAACCTTCATTATATGACATGCATGATGGAACTTGTGAGTAATTTGTATCAACAATCTTGTTTGTCAATGTGGAGTAAGCAGTTCATATCTATGCTTTTAGCCCATGCTTCCATATACTCCTACACATCTATGTTTCATGTGACCTAATTGGTCCCCATGAGAAAAATAGATTTCAGCAATGTTTCACGTCAATACGTATTCAACCTCACTAGAAATGGCAGTTGCATAGACGTGTGATATATTCATATATATTGCCAAAGTCGATGGGGTAGAGTTGCTCAGCTGCAACTTGATGGTTCTGCTTTCTTGATGGTTTCCTGACATTCAGTTGTAATCATTACAGTGTGCAGTGTCATTGTAGTTTTTAAGATCCAGGCTGTGCTTGATCAACAGAGATCCATTCAAACTCATGTGAACACCTGTCATAATGAAGTGTGAAACTTGGCATACAACTGGTAGTTACAAAGTCTGCAAGTGAGGACATTTAAGTATTTTGTGACAAGTGTAAATGTGTGCATAGAAGTGATGACTTTCATCTCACAATTGCCAAAAAGAGTGGTTGCAAACCCAGACTAAGTTGATTCATCACGTTTTCCATCGCAGTTTTCATCAGAGACTACAGGCTTGCTTCCTTGATTATTAGCAGTCTGTTGAGACTTTATTTTCATTCACATTCTTCGACATTACATCCAGATTTTGACACTTTTTTGTTTTGATGATTTTATTGGTGTGTGTTTCTTGCAAATGTAGAGAGAGCTATATGGAAGTTACTAGTTTTCTACAGTGTTGAAAAAAAATGATAAATGAAACAAAATGTGAAATATAGAGGAATTTGAATCTGTTGTGTATCATTTAGATATATATAGTCACATGGATAACATGGGTTTAATAATGTTAACTACATATGGATGATACTCTTACAAGCTTATTCCAGTACTGAATGCTCATGTGGACTTGTATATTCTTCTTTGATCCCACACCCCTGCAGTGTAAGGCTTTAGGAAACGTGATTTATTTCAATCTTTTCTACTGTAGAAGTAATCATGTTTATCTTCTCCTTTTCTGTAAAATCTAACCAAGAAAAGTATTTATTGATTGGTATACATCATTCAGCACCCGTTTTACCCTAAAGTGGCACGTAACTGTAACAGTATAAACTTTTACTGGATGATGAGGATTGTTTTTTGACAATTTTTGTGGTCGTCTTGTTGATCAGTTCACCCTTGTACTGTTATGTTCATTTTAATGCACAACTCATCTTTACCTTGCATTAATGCTTGGTGTGCATATTCATATTGCTGGATTACAGCAATATCCACAACCCAAATTTAATGTGCATCACTGCCTGTATGAGACATGGTTGACAAAGTGACTGGAAAACTGATATGTGAGGTCTGTTCTTGAGGTGGACCATAAATGCATCCATGCACCCACAGCAATGTAAGTACCTGGGACTGTATGTAACCCCTCTCCCTGTTTGAAAAAGGAAAACAATTGGGGTTGGGGGTTCTGTATGATGCTCTTGCATGACAGTGGAGTGGCAATTGTGTTGTAAAAATGATTGTGCAGGCAAAGAAGCCATTATTGCTCAAATATCAGTGAAATAGACTGAATTCCTCTAACAATATTTGGCAGTGTAATATATGGTTTTATTAGCCTCTCCCGTGTCTGTAAGAGTCAGTGACCTGGATAATGAAAGTGAATGATAAATGTACATGTCCGTGCAAGAATTGTTTTATGCTTGAAATGGTTGCTGCTTAGTGTGTCTGTGTCTGCTTTGCTTCTTTGTAGAGTGAGTATTGTGTGTTATATGGATACACATACATACATGTATATTACATTACTGAGTGCTTTGTATATTACTGTATACACTTGTATATAACAGTAGATGGCAACAATCACCTTCCTTTATTTACAGAATGTGTGCGTGTGTGTGTGTGTTGTGTGTGTGTGTAGGTAAGAGAGCAATTATCAGGAATAGTCATCAGCTAACTGGACATACTCTCCAAAGGGAAGATGAAGTCTCATTGAAACTGATGTACTACCATAAACTGAGAATGTAAATAAAGAACAGATGATCGGTAGTTGCCCGTCTACTGTTTTATACATTTAAAAAAAAGAAGAAAAAAAAATATATATATTATACACACACACAATAATATAATTCATATATATGTGTGTATATGTGTATCTGTAAAACAGAATGTGTGTGTGTGTGTGTGTGTCTGTGTAAGGGCACGATCAAAAATGCCTTCTACTTTGGTTTGATCAGGAATAGACATCAGGTAACTGGACAGACACCACAAAGGGATGATATTGGAACTGATGTATACTATCAAGGCTTTTCACAACGCTGTGCCCTGTAGTGTAGACTTTCATTTAACTCTTTGGTTACCACATTATCAGAGTTCTTGTACAATGATCATAGTTGAAACAATTCCTATAGTGTGGACAGTGAAATCACAAAGTAATGAGCAATCAATTGAGATCAGTTGCAGGGAATGACATCAATGTCCAGAGTTAGAGTCAAAATCCATGATCGTGTAAAAATTGAGATAAACATCAAAGTGATCTCTTACAGAGCTTCAATCCAGTAAAACAGAGCAGCTAACTAGTTTTGCCACTTACGATATTGGATATCATTCATTCATTCAAAATAAAATTGAATTTTGTCCAAAATTTGATTTAGCATGCTTAGCACTCGAACTTTTTTAATTCTAAAGTGACAATTAAAAAAAGTTCACCCTCAAATTACGCTTTAAGGCCCGAATTCACGAAGGTGGTACAAATGAAACCATGGTTTAAACCATGGACAAAAACCATGGAGCGCCAAGTGTCACACGGAATATTTCGTTACGAAATTGGTCAATTCGTCGACAAAATTACCGTTTCGTTAACGAAATTATCATTTCGTGGACGAAATGTTCATTTAGTTACAAAATGTTGTCATTTCGGTACAAAATAATCATTTCATCGACGAAATGACTGATTGCGTAACGAAATATTCCATGCGACACTTGGCGCTCCATGGATTTTGTCCATGGTTTAAACCACGGTTTTATTTGTACCACCTTCGTGAATTCGGGCCTAAGAGTATATTGTATATATATATATACACTTTGGACAGCAATGTATATACATTGGACAGCAAAAGAAAGTACCCACTTCTGTCAAAGGCCGCACACAAAAATTCACCCCCTAGAAACAAAAAAAAAAAATGTTGTACACAGGTGTGCTACAATGCCCCTTACTAATCACATGCACATAAGCAAGTGAATGTCTTCATAACAAAGAAGAACTTGACATGCACAGCATTTTGGTCACTGAATCAAAAGTCCCACAAAAAAAGCACTTTCCACCATGCAAAAATGGCCACTGAATAGACATTTTTAAACAACCAGTATGTCAAAGTGGACACCTGTTTTGTCAAAATGATGTTAATGAGTGTATTCTGTATTTAGGGATGCTATCCTTCCCGATTATGCTAATTCTCAGAATAAAATCAGTTAGTTCTTTAGACTGGACATTACTTTACTCTGGTCTAAGACCCCGTTTACAGTGCGAGGCTCGGCCGCGGCCGAGCCGCGGCCGAGCCCAGCCCCGCTTCAGTGTAAACGCGCAAAAGGCCAAATACGAGGCCAAAATTGGCCTCGCATTTGGCCTCGCTCTGGAGGTGGTCTCGGCCGCGGCCGAGCCGCGGCCGAGCCCGGCCTCTTCTTGGTGTAAACGCAAACTGGGCCAAATGCGCGGCCAATTGCGCGGCCAATTTTAGTCTGGCTTCCAAACCCTCTGCCTGTATCTTTCGCTGTTCAGGATATTAACCCCCTCAACGTCGAAAACTAGTATAGTTTAAGGTGGTTTTGTCCTGCAAAGGATTTTTTCCTTCGGCAAAGGCCTTTGCCCAAACGGCGACTTCGTCGCCACGGAATTCATTTGGCAAAGGGTCTGAAAACCAGACAATACCAAATTGCGTTTGTTTACAAGCAGAGCGCCACTACGACAAAATATTGAAAGGTTTGAATCAAAAGCGCGGCCGAGCCCAGCAGTGTAAACGGACAAAATTGCGAGGCTCGGCCGCGCAATTGAGGCCGGACTCAGCCGCGGCCGAGCCGCGGCCGAGCCCGGCCCCGCACTGTAAACGGGGTCTAAGACCCCGTTTACAGTGCGAGGCTCGGCCGCGGCCGAGCCGCGGCCGAGCCCAGCCCCGCTTCAGTGTAAACGCGCAAAAGGCCAAATACGAGGCCAAAATTGGCCTCGCATTTGGCCTCGCTCTGGAGGTGGTCTCGGCCGCGGCCGAGCCGCGGCCGAGCCCAGCCCCGCTTCAGTGTAAACGCGCAAAAGGCCAAATACGAGGCCAAAATTGGCCTCGCATTTGGCCTCGCTCTGGAGGTGGTCTCGGCCGCGGCCGAGCCGCGGCCGAGCCCGGCCTCTTCTTGGTGTAAACGCAAACTGGGCCAAATGCGCGGCCAATTGCGCGGCCAATTTTAGTCTGGCTTCCAAACCCTCTGCCTGTATCTTTCGCTGTTCAGGATATTAACCCCCTCAACGTCGAAAACTAGTATAGTTTAAGGTGGTTTTGTCCTGCAAAGGATTTTTTCCTTCGGCAAAGGCCTTTGCCCAAACGGCGACTTCGTCGCCACGGAATTCATTTTGCAAAGGGTCTGAAAACCAGACAATACCAAATTGCGTTTGTTTACAAGCAGAGCGCCACTACGACAAAATATTGAAAGGTTTGAATCAAAAGCGCGGCCGAGCCCAGCAGTGTAAACGGACAAAATTGCGAGGCTCGGCCGCGCAATTGAGGCCGGACTCAGCCGCGGCCGAGCCGCGGCCGAGCCCGGCCCCGCACTGTAAACGGGGTCTAAGCAAGCTTCCACCAGGAAAATTATGCCACGTCTGACAAATGAACAGCGATCAAGCTAGGGAACAGCCTTCTGTCAATCGGCAAACAATGATCCAAGCTCTGCAGGAGGAATGGACAGAACTTCCCCAGAACTACGCCAACTAGCTTGTCCAGAGCATGCGTCAGAGATGCCTGGAATGTGTCCAGGCACGAGGAGGACATACACATTATTGAAAATTGCTGTTTGTGACTGCTTTTTTTTTTTCGTCCTGTGACATTGATTTTGGCGTAAAACATGTAAGGCTCATTCTGTTACATTTTGTGACTTTTGATTCAGTGACCAAGATGCTGTGCATGTCATTTTTTTCTTTGTAATAAAGATAATCAAATCACTAATGGATATTGCAGCACACCTGTGTACAAAAATTGTTAATTTCTAGGGGGTGAATTTTTGTGTGCGGCCTTTGACAGAAGTGGGTTCTTTCTTTTGCTGTCCAGTGTATATATATATATATATATATATATATATATATATATATATATATACATATATATATTATACTGAAACATATCTGTCGAAGTTAGCAGCATTCAGTTGAGGGTAAAAGATATTTTCAGATAATTCAGGATCGCTTAAATTGTAAAATGCTGTGGGGAAAGAGTTTTATACAAATATAGTTATGTCTAAACCACTTATCCTGAAAGCAGCTACGCCTCCCCCGCGAAGACACAAATTGTGCTCCTGAAATGTATACTGAACTCACCAAGCAGAGTGATATTACGAGCGCTTGTCGTACTATAGCTGGTATTTTGTGTATTTATCTTTTGCAATGGAGGAATGCAGGACATTAATAGACCAGTTCGCAAATCCACTTTGCGCATGAACAGAAAAAGGTCATTTGTACCAACGAGCATTTTGGTTTGTAAATTCACTGAGATAAGCATCTGTGATACGATGATTATTCATGTAATCCTTATCTAAATGGCGCTTGCCAGCACATCCACCTGACAGCAAGAAAGGGAATTTCGCAATATAAAAGGAAATAGGCTGTTATTGCATTCAATACAAAACACTGAAATGGATGCCTGCTTAATGTCAACTGATGGAGTATTCTGATCACCTGATCTAAACGCAAGTTCATTCTTTATTTGAACATGAATTCCATAAATTGTCACGTCGGGCAAACTTATGCATTATGCCGCTTTGAAAACGAGTGAAGTGGCGAATCAACTGATAAAAAAAAGGTAATTTGTACCAATGTGTACATGAGCTATTTACGAACTGGCTTATTTGTAGGTTTCATAGTTCGTAGGCACACGTGAACTAACTGGAAAATAGAGTAAATGTGTCATAATACTCTTTTATTGAATGACTCGCCACTACGGGTCAATATTAGAAATTGGTGTACTATAAAATCAAATACCTAAATGCATCAGTGAGTGAATATACTCTATAGAATTATACAAATTAATATATGTAGTATGTGCATGTGTGTATATTAAATGCACATACAAAATTAATACAGCAAAATATGCAACACGGTCTCGACTCCTTTTTTTTTTTATTAAAAAAGATTGAACTGGTATGTGACTGGAGTCGGAGGATGAGGATGGGGGAATAATGATACTCTTAATATTATATGGTATGAGTTTTCTTCAATACGTCTGCCCTCTACAAATAAAATCTGTAAAATCGGAATTGCTGATCTACATTTTTAGTAGAAGATGACAGGTTCGATTCCTGCTGGTTCTTTTCTTTTTCGACATGTTTGTTAAAAGTGTAGATCAGCAGGTGCGATCTTACAAATTTCATACGTACAGAGGACAGACAAATTGAAGAAAACTCATATCCCATATCTTCACCCCCTGCTTAATGATTTCTTCGCTTTTATCCGTAATGTATGTCAGAAACAAGTCCAGGGATTGTGTACTTTTCATTTAAAAAATAAATAAATTTTTGTGGAATTCTCCAAATATTTTCTGCACCGACGTCACAACTATAACTATGGTAGTCTTCTCATCCAGCGATGACGGCACCGAAACTTTTCAAATTCAAACTTTTGGATGGACTGTCTGATTTCCCTCAAACTTCACTGATGTGCTGGACAAATATTGCTGCATTCACTCAACTCTCATATATAGTTAGGTTTCATTTTCCTTTGACACTGACCTTAGCTTGTTTTACAATCCTCCTACAGCATACAGGTGAGCTTTTAGACATGACAATTCAAGATTTATGCCGCACGCATATTTCTGAACTTTTCACTTGCTCATTCTGGATAAGAAAACCCTTAGATATACAAACAGAAAAAAAATGCTTTGTTTTATAAATATAAATGATATAATACAAAATCAAATCAATTTCAGTACATCAGGGCCCTGTTTTATGAAGAGTTAGAATTGATTATAAAGTTGGTTTCTATCGTATGGCAGCCTGTGTGTTCAGGAAATTTAAAATCGATTATATATTTTGATAAAACAGGGCCAAAAACATAAAATGTCTGAACACCCTCACGTTCCTGTTGGGTAAAGCGAGATAGGATTGCTTTTATTCTCTGAATTGCGCAGATTGTATTTTTTTTTTTCATATTCCTGGCAAGTAATAGACTGCTAATCTATAAAAAAAAAATATGGAAAACATAATTGTTGATAAAATTGTCTTTGAAGGCAAGGAAGTGATATGATGAGGAATATTCTTTCTATGTCGACATTAATTGGTCCGAATCTAGCACGCAATATTCCCGTAATTCATAGATCTTTCCATTCATATCAACTTAAATTCCAGTCCTCAGTTTCTACTTTTTCCCCGCCACTCGAAGTAGAGGTCTTAGATATCAACAACTGGATTGTCAACAACCTGAACTCATAAAAGAGTGCAGTTCATGGCGGTTTTCTAATTGCCTCATAAAATGTATTGTGAATGAAATGCTCTCACAATTAGAACACAGTCTTAATTTGTCCTAATTGGTATTGTGCCCAGTTGAATTCAAATAGCCGAGGATATCCATTACAAGACGGATAATAGAATGAATGAGTCGGGAAATTATCACCCAGTATAATTATCCTAAGCTAAATCATTATAGGTTGCTATGGTATTCGTGGAATGGCTTTGGAGTGGCTTACGAGTTTATCTTACTGGGAAAAACTTTGTTACATTAATCTGACTTTTAAATAACCTCTTTCATTTATCTTATATATCAATGACTTCTGCAACTCATCCTCCGTGCTGTCTTTTCTTCTCTTTTAAATTTCTCATTCTAATCTTTCTAAACTGTTTAATTTCTTGAACACTACCTTGATATATTGTACCCGATAATAGTATTTTAATGGATTCAGGCGAAGGCATTATATCTCTTAACTTTAATTAAACAAATTATATGGTAATTAATGATACGATAAAGATAAACCAGGCCTAGTGTTGAGTGAATGGAATTGTAGTTAAAACAGATAAATTCCACGAACTTCTTAGCAAGGTATATATTGATTGCAATCTTTCATGGAAAGTTCATGTTGATTGTTCATTATAAATTGTAATCTAGGAATGCTGGGGTTATTCATAAATTGAAATATCTTTCCCAATGCAAGGGGCTTTGGACATTGTTGGTGTGAAATAGTTTCATTCTCTGTATGCGATTCTGTTATTACCTCACTTGAATAAGGGAACGCTGATCTGGGGAAATCGCTCATAGGCCAAAAATATTTTATTGATTCTCTGTCTTTAATTTAGAAATAAATACAGTCTTGAAGATGATGAATCATGCACATATCTTGGATCACACAAATGAATCGTTTGTTTCAAGTAAGAATTGTTGCGATAAATGTCAGATTGTATGTGTATCGCGATTGAATATTCATGTATAAGTTGAATATTGGCGACTTGCCCACCATATTTCCCTATAGTGTTTGTTAAAAACCGTTGATATTCATACTTACCCTATATAAGACAAAATGGAATCAAACACTTTTCCCGCATATGTACTGTTTTCGCTTTTAAGACAAGCGCTTCTGCTAAACAGGTCCTTAATTTTGAAATTATTTAGATTCTGCTCAGATTCAATCAAGTTCTCCGAGTTCCTTCAATAAAAATCTCAAAGTCAGTTTCTTGAATTCATGTGTTTAATTGTCCTACCTTGATCGCTGGAATTATATCTTTCTCTCTTGAAATAAGATGGATATTAAAATTCAATGCGGAGTATGGAACAATAAATTCTAAAAATAAAGTAACTTAAAGCGTGGGGCAAATGAATTGCAGGTGCTAATCCTAAATATCATACAGAAGCTGGTTATATTCTTTTCCCGATTGTGAGGATGATTTGAAATTTTGTTTACTTCACACGTTATTCTTAAGGATACACTAAGATGATTGCAAGCAAATATTTAAAAATGGATTTAAGTACCTTTTTAGGGACTAGGCAGCGAGGGTGTTTAATAATGCCTTTCCTATAATGGGCACTGCCTCAGTCACCAGTGAACTCGAATTGGAGACCGAAAAGTTGAGAGTCTGTGTTCATTACCTGTGAGTCACGATCCCTCAGCTTCTTATATTGAAAGTGACTAAAATGAAGAGACAAATTTAAGGAGAGGGAGAGAGAGAGAGAGAGATAGGCCTTCCTCCATACACATGATATTACCGGTTGACGATGAAGCACTTTCCTGTATTTACACCTCCTTTGCACTATTTTCAGATAAGGACACGACTGGCATTTTCGGCACAAACCGACGACACAGCAAGATCTTCAAATGCTTCCGAAATTTCTCGTACCTGAATGAGTAGATAATGGGGTTGATCCATATGTTTGCAAAGGCCAAAATGATAGTGAAACCATGTATAATTCCCAAGTCGAATTTCACGAGACCTGTGAGGTAGTGCAAGAGGGTGTAAATGTCGTTTGGCGCCCAACAAAGCACGTAGCAGGCGCAGACGACAAAGAGGGTTTTGAGGACATTTTGTCGTGCGCGTTCGCGAAGGTTAGCTCCGGTGGATTGTTCGCGTAACTGGTGCCGAAGCTTTTTTGCTATCAGTGCGTACAGGACAGCCATGGAACAGGAGGGCCCGAGAAAGTTGAATACAAATGTTGCAATTCCGACAGCCTGTGAAATTACTGCGTTTGACATGTTAAACACACAAGTACGCTCTTTGACGGTGGCCCAAAGGAAAGTGTGAGCGTTAAAAGCTATTCCATATATCCATGGAACAGATGCTAGCAGCGGGATTCTTTTAACGCCAACGATCTGGCGGTAGCGAATGGGGTGACTGATTGCATAAAAGCGCTCCACAGTGATGACAACGAGGTTGGCGCCACTCGCTGCTATCAACGCCCAAAAAGGATACCAAGTCAGCCACACTTTACACACGAGGCGGTCTAATAAAGGGTTATTGGTGGGGAAAGTGCCAGGAGCCAAGGGGATCGCGAGAAGGAACAGAGCTGTCAACAAATCGATCAGCGATTGATTGGCTATCAGTAGGTTTGTGGCATCTTGGAGGTCTTTGACGCGTGCGACGACCATGAGAACGAGCCCGTTGTCGAGAACACCGAAAACTCCAAACGCCACGTACATAGTGGTGGTCGGGTCAAATAGCGAGCTGGAGGCATTCATTTTACCAGCAGAGAAACGAACCGCCTTCCAATCTGCCAAGATGGTCGAAATGGTGTACCCCAAGGGATGGCTTCTTAGGAAAATGAGCAAGTGGTGAATAAAACTCGGCGCTTTATATTCCAAATATAGGGGTGGACAACCTCGACAACTTTCAGATTTCAAAGTTACAATGAAAGAAAAGGACTTCAACCACCCACTTAGTTTCACATTAAAACATGTACTAGTAAATGAGCAGAGGGCTCGATAGTTTGATGTACCTCTAAAAACACAGGGGAAAAAACAGACAACAGAAAAAGAAAGTACGGTGTATGACTGATCCCCGAGAACAAATCACAAACTTCCAAAGCTCTACTGGTAATCAATACCCATTCACCATTATGACTTTACTGATAGGTATTCTGTCTGTATCACAAAAAGCCCACAAATATAATAAAAGCTGGTAGGTAGAGATTATGATGGTTGCTGCTTTTTACACATATATACGTACACACACACACACACACACGTACACACACACACACATACGCATACACACACATACTGAATACAGTGAGAGAGAGAGATAAGAAATTAACGTAGTTGTATCATTATTTGCTTAAGCTTCATACAATTCATAAAAATTGACAAAAAATGGTGGATATGAAATACATTATCGTATGGAGTTTTTTTACATTACAGAAACTTTTATTGTGGTATTTTGCGAATGCTCTCGTAAAAGGCTTATTCTTGACGAAATTTTCCAGAAGACTTGATGCACATGACGCTTTCATGATTTCTTGGGAGACGGAGACATAACAGACCAAAAGACTTGAGAAAAAAAAAATTATATTGATTGAATGTGCCTTGCTCTTTTTATGATGGACAACTTTTTTATTTCGCAAATTCATCGATTGATTCCCATTAGTGGTGGTATATGTTTGAGTTGCATTCATGATTTTAGAAAAAGATCTGAGAAGTAAAAATATTCTTCCTGAAGACATGCAGTCGTTTTTATTTTTGCAGTTCGATTTGCCGTTTGGGTTCATCGTAATCCTAAAATGGAAAGAATCAAATGTACAGATTGTCAATATGATGTCCAAATTTGGACTGAGAAATAATGACGTAATAATAAAGAGATCACACACAATTTTCCTCCGAGTGTTGATGTTTTAATGTTGTGCACGCACACCTAATTCTACCATCATTACTATATCTCTGTCATGACCAATACATTCCTGCTTTTATTCTTGACAATTATAATAGTCTGTCAAAGACTATGACACATTATTTTGACCAAACACGTCAGCAGCACGGAGTAAATATTTTGGGTGCCATTCTGTGTTCTTTATACAGGGTAGTCTCTTCAGTACATAAGAAAACTGCTTTGCAATAGAGCCCTGTGTTACATATAACAATACATAGAATAAACATGTGAAAAAAATTTGAATATTGACATGTTACAATCCAAAACAATTCAATACAAAAGTAAGAATAGGTTGAAGCAGTACAGCCCAAAGTATAGAATTGGATGTAGTATTGAATATATTATTGTATAGCATTAGAATAGAATTACATTTTATATCTGCATACATCTTATACGTATACGTATAAATTTGTATATATATATATATATATATTATATATATATATATATGGTCTTTGGGGTGTTAAGATTGTGTTTTTGTATTGTTTTTTAGTTGTTTGTTTTTTATGCTGTCACTCTAGGGTCTTCAGAAACTTTTATTTCAAATAATAGGGCTCACCGAAGTTATTCTGCATAAAATTTTGTATTCGAACGGACAAAGCAACTTCTAAAAATGCTCAACTTTTTAGAATTGACACTCAAGGATTTGGGGTATACTTTCTGAGAATTTGGAAAATTGTCAATCAAAAATGAAAGACGATACTTCAGTAATTCATCAAAATTACAAAATAAATAGAAGGTAAAAACAAACTATTTTTTTTTTTAATTGTGGAGCGATTTATCACAAACTGATCAAATTATTTGATAATGTAATTATAAGCACGCGATATCTAATGGCAATTCACTTCCAGAAACAGTAATTCACAATACCACACATGCATACGTTGTTGGGAAAACAGACCTACACAAACGTAATAATGATACGTGATGGTTATCGAAATATCAAGTTCTTGCAATCGAGTATGACCCACCTACTAAAGATCACTACGGCGACGTATTTCTTTTGTTTTTGCACTTTGTATCGCCATGAAGCAAAGAGCTGGAATGTACTATACTACCTAATCATGTTGTTATGATCCCTGAGATGTATTCACAAAACTCTCCATTTTATTATCTTATTCTATACACACTGTTTTCATCAACTTTTAACTATTTAATGATTAACTTTATTGGTAGGCTTTCAAGGAGAACGTATGTATATATGATAACTTCTTGAATTAATCTGTGTAGATTACTCCAATCATATTGAAACAAACTTACAAGAATTTAAAACGACAATGACATCGAGCAAGATCCCGTTTCCTCAGGATAATTCGCTAAACTATATTGCATGATATCAATTTGGAATAAAAACAAATTAAATGTACATTCCAGATTCCTAGAAGTTATTCTCACTTTTGAACTTCACGGCCTATATTTCTATCAAAGAGGTATTTAAAAAAGAAAATACGGTGTGCTGATATAAATGCAGAGTAACATAAACCATCATAACGTTCTTTCTGACATTCCAAATCACGTAGACTGAATGTGCGTATCCGTATAAAAGCCGAGATAGACATCGTCCTTTGAAATGTGGCATTATTCAAATATAAACGTTTCTGACTCTTTAAAAACTTAAGTGAAATGTTGGAGATATTCGCTCTGTGAATGCAGTTGATTCGAAATCACATCACATAAAACTTTTTGCACATTCTACAGTAACATTTCTCGTATGACTGATCTATAGCATAAGATAATGTTCATAAACGCGATTATTGTCATGCAAACTAATGTTATCAGAAATGTACACTTGCAAATTATGTGATGCATCGGGCTTTTTAATTTATTAAATATACATTTTTTATTATTTTTCAGATTAGGAACTTTTTTTTTTCGACCAAAATGTGTCCACTGATTGACAATCTGTAAATGCAGAGTCAAAATTCTGTCACTGTTCCATGTCATTTAAGTAATCGGACATCTAAACTTACCTCTGAGGTCGATTATCCTGCTAAGAAAAACAAAATTGGAGTAAAGGTATTTAATTTTCTCCAGATTAGAAAGATTGGCTTAAAAAGAAATAGACGATAATTGACTACATTATAGCTCAACGGACTTATAACCTTTAATGTACTTATTATATAATTGAAAAAGATATTATATTTTATGAAATGATCTATTATAAAAAAAAAAGGCTTTGAGTTTATTTTTTCTTTCTTCAAAGTTAAGCCAGTCGATAAGATGAGAGATGTTGATGATTATCAGATCATAATCATTAAGGCATTCAGCATCGCCATTGATAATAGTTTTGCTATCTCCGTTAAGAAGTCATCATGTCAAAACCCTTAAAAACGTGGAGTATTTAAAAGCCCTATGACTGACTATACTCAACTATACCATTATGTACTAAGAATATGACCGTCCTCACCTGAATTTGTCCTAGGCTATTCATTAAAGTAGAGCTTATTCCATAGTTGCGAACATAATCTTCTTTCGCTGTACCAATGTTTTAAATCGGTCACTTAATTCTGATCACGTCTTTGATGACCCTGTTCAAATTGAGTTAAATAGACTGCAATCATACAAGGGACTGAAAATTGCCCACTTAAATTGTTTGTCGTTATTAAAGTATATTGATGAATTAAGATCTATAGTTACTCAAAGTGATATAGACATAATGACTCTCTGTGAAACTCACTTATGCTCAAGCATTGATGATAATGAGGTGTTTATTCCTTGTTATACATGTTTACGACGCGACCGAAATAGGAACGGAGGAGGAGTTGCTATGCTTATTAAAAATGATATCATATTTGTACGGAAGGATGAACTTTGTCAAAATATGGATTTGGAAATAATTGTTACTGAAATTAAACTTCAAAAACAAAGTCTTTTTTTTTTGTAATATGTTGGTATAGACCACCAAATTCGAAACTTGAGATTTTTAATGCCTTTGAACATGTAATGCAAAATATCGATGATATGCAACTTCCTTATTATATACTAGAGGACATGAATTGTGATGTGAGTGATAAGTGTATGGCTTGGCATACTAAAAGGCTTGTTGATATTATGGAGTGTTATAATTGCACACAGTATATTAATGATTATACTCGAATCACAAGCAACTCGTCCACAACAGTTGATTTGATATTTGGTAATAGTAAATCAAAGATAAGCAAAAGCGGAGTGGTCGAAGTATCGATGAGTGATCATTACATGATATATTGTGTCTTAGGAAAGCCAAGTTGCAGTGATAATGTAAGTCATAAATACAAAAAAGGTAGAAGTTTAAAGAGATTCGATGAGGAGGTTTTTAGGAAGGATATGAAAGATATTGATTTTGATTCATTCTATCAAATTGAAGATCCAGAAGCAGCTTGTTCTGCTTTCTTCTCATTAATAATGCCAATTGTTGATAAACACGCCCCACTCAGGAATACACGAATTAAACAAAAAGAATCTCCCTGGATGACAATCGATATATTACAATTAATTCGCAAAAGAGATTGTTTGAAATATAAAGCCAAAAAATCTAAAAGTATAGGTGATTGGGAAAAATATAAAAAAGCTCGAAATATAGTTACAAGCCGTATTCGTCAAGCAAAACGTAATTTCATTTCCACTAATATTGAATCTGCCGTAGGAGATGTTAAAAGGGTATGGAAAACTCTTCGCTACTTAGCGCCTGAAAAGAATGCTGACAGCGGTGCTTCTTCTATCAAGGTGAATGATAATTACATTCGTGGTCAAGATGTGTCAAATGCCTTTAATGAATATTTCGTAACAATTGGTAAAGCTTTGCATGATAATTTTGATGGTAATGTAAAGAGGCGTCACACTGAACCCCCCAGTTCTTACAAAGCTCAATTTGTTTTTAATGATGTTACAGTGGATGAGATTGAAAATATAATTAAGACGTTGCCGGTGAATAAAGCAACTGGACCGGATAATCTCCCAGCCAAGCTCCTTAGATATGCAGCTCCTATTATTTCCCCTCCAGTAACACACATCATTAATCAATCTTTACGTATGGGTATAATTCCCAGTCAATGGAAATGTGCACGTGTAACCCCAATTTTTAAAGGAGGCGATAAGACATGCATGGAGAATTATCGTCCGATTTCTGTCATTCCTATCCTATCTAATCTTTATAAATTGTTAAATTTCTTGAATATTGACCTGCAATTGGTATTTGAATGGATTCAAATCATATGGTTATTAGTAATAGTATAAAGTGAAACCCAGGCATACTACTGAGTGAATGTATTTGCAGTTAAACCAGATAGATTCCTCGAAATTCTTATTCTCTGGGGAAATTGCCCAAAGGCCCAAATATTTCATTGATTCTTGGTCTTTAATTCAGAAAAAGGTCTTGAAGATAATAAATTATGCATATTTCTTGGATCATGCATATTTCTTGGATCATACAAATGAATCGTATGTTTCCAGAAAAAAAAAACAACATTATTGCTAAAAATTTCGGATTATTATTTTGTATTTGTGTCGCGTTGGAACATTCAGGTATAAGTTGAATATTGGCGATCTGCCTATATTTTCCTCAATGTTTGTTAAAAACATTTATATTCATATATACTTACACTACGAGAAAAAATGGAATGTATCATTTTCCCGCATGTGTACTGTTTTCGCGACTAAACAGGCCCTTCATTTTGGGAATGATTTAGATTCTGCTCAGATTCAATCAATTTCTCCGAATTCCTTCTAGTGTCTAGCAAAATCTCACAAAATTAGTTTCTTAAATTCATGTGTTTGATTGTCCTACCTTGATCGCTAGAACTATCTTTCTCTCTTGAAATTAGGTGGAAATTAAAATTGTATCAAATGCGGAATATTGAACAATACATTCTAAAGAGAAAGCAACTAAGAGCGTGAGGAAAATAAACTGCAGGCGCTAATCCTAAATATCATACAGACGTTATATTCTTTTCCCGATTTTGAGGATGATTTGAAATTTCATTGACTTCACGCTATCAAGGATACACTAAGATGATTGCAAGCAAGCAAATATTCAAAAACGGATTAAGTACCTTTTAAGGACTAGGCAGATAGGGTATCTGATGATAACTTTCCTATACTGGGCACTGCCTCAGTCACCAGTGAACTCGAATTGGAGACCGAAAAGTTGAGAGTCTGTGATCATATCCTGTGAGTCACGATCCCTCAGCTTCTCATATCACAAGTGACCGAATAGATACAAATTAAAAAAAAAAAGAAGAAAGAAAGAAAGAAAGAAAGAAAGAAAGAAATAGGCCTTCCTCCATACACATGAAATTACTGGTTGACGATGAAGCACTTTCCTGTATTTACACCTCCTTTGCACTATTTTCAGACAAGGACACGACTGGCATTTTCGGCACAAATCGACGACACAGCAAGATCTTCAGATGCTTCCGAAATTTCTCGTACCTGAATGAGTAGATAATGGGGTTGATCCATATGTTTGCAAAGGCCAAAATGATAGTGAAACCATGTACAAGTCCCCCGTCGAATTTCACGAGACCTGTGAGGTAGTGCAAGAGGGAGTATATTTCATTTGGCGCCCAGCAAAGCACGTAGCAGGCGCAGACGACAAAGAGAGTTTTGAGGACATTTTGTCGGGCGCGTTCGCGAAGGTTAGTTCCGGTGGATTGTTCGCGTAACTGGTTCCGAAGCTTTCTTGCTATCAGTGCATATAGGACAGCCATGGAACAGGAGGGCCCGAAAAAATTAAATACAAATGTTGCAATTCCGACAGCCTGTGAAATTACTGCGTTTGACATGTTAAACACACAAGTACGCTCTTTGACGGTGGCCCAAAGGAAAGTGTGAGCGTGAAAAGCTATTCCATATATCCATGGAACAGATGCTATCAGTGGGATTCTTTTAACGCTAACGATCTGGCGGTAGCGAATGGGGTGACTGATTGCATAAAAGCGTTCCACGGTGATTACAACGAGATTGACACCACTGGCTGCTATCAACGCCCAGAAAGGATACCAAGTCAGCCACACCTTACACATTAGGCGGTCTAATAAAGGGTTGTTGGTGGGGAAAGTAGCAGGCGCCAATGGGATCGTGAGAAGGAATAGAGCTGTCAACAAATCAATCAGAGATTGATTGGCTATCAGAAGGTTTGTGGCATCTTGGAGATCTTTGACGCGTGCGACGACAATGAGAACGAGCCCGTTGTCGAGAACACCGAAAACTCCAAACGCCACGTACATAGTGGTGGTCGGGTCATATAGCGAGCTGGAGGCATTCATTTTACCAACAGAGAATCTGTCAAAATGGTCGAAATGGTGTATTCCAACGGATGTCTTGTTAGGAAAATGAGGAAGTGGCGAATAAAACTCGGGGCTTTATATTCCAAATGTAGGGGTGGACAACCTCGACAACTCTCGACAATTTCAAAGTTACGATTAAAGAAAAAGGACATTCAACTGCCACCGAGTTTCAAATTAAAACATGTAGGCCTACTAGTAACTGAGAAGAGAACATTTGATATCCTCTAAAAACACAGGGGAAAACAGACAACAGAAAAAGAAAGTATGACTGATCCCCGAGAACATAATCACAAACTTCCAAAGCTCTCCTGGTAATCAATACTCCTTCATTATGACTTTACTAACAGGAATTCTATCTGTATGACAAAAAGCCCATAAATATGACAAAAACTGGTCGGTAGTGATTTTGATGGTTACTGCTTTTTACACATACACACAAACACAAAAACACACACACACACGCACACACATACACTGAACGCAGAGAGAGAGAGAGAGAGAAGAAATTAATGTGCTTATGTGATTATTTGCTCAAGCTTTATACAATACATAATGATTTCCTTACAGTCGTTGACAAAAAATACAAGTACAAAAAATGGTGGATCTGAAATACACTATTGTATGGTTATGTACGGTGTCCATTACTTTTTTTTTTTACATTACGGAAAACTTTTATTGTGGTATTTACGAATGCTCTCGTGAAAGGCTTATTCTTGACAAAAATTTCCAGAAGACTTGATGCACATGACGCTTTCATGATTTCTTGGGAGACGGAGACATTACAGACTGAAGGACTTGAGCAAGAATATTGATTGAATGTACCTTGCTCTTTTTATGATGGACAACTTTTTTATTTCGCAAATTCATCGATTGATTCCCATTAGTGGTGGTATATGTTTGAGTTGCATTCATGATTTTAGAAAAAGATCTGAGAAGTAAAAATCTTCTTCCTGAAGACATGCAGTCGTTTGTATATTTGCAGTTCGTATTGCCGTTTGGGTTCATCGTGATCTTAAAATGGAAAGAATCATATTTACAGATTGTCAATATGATGTCCAAATTTGGACTAGGAAATAATGATGTAATAATAAAGAGATCACACACAATTTTCCTCCGAGTGTTGATGTTTTAATGTTGTGCACGCACACTTAATTCTACCATCATTACCATCATTTGATCTCTGTCATGACCAATACATTCCTGCTTTTATTCTCGACAATTATAATAGTCTATCAAAGATTATGACACATTATTTTGACCAAACACGTCAGCAGCACGGAATAAATATTTTGGGTGCCATTCTGTGTTCTTTATACAGGGTAGTCTCTTCAGTACATAAGAAAACTGCTTTGCAATAGAGCCCTGTGTTACATATAACAGTACATAGAATAAACATGTGAAACAATTTTGAATATTGACATGTTACAATCCAAAACAATTCAATACAAAAGTAAGAATGGGTTGAAGCAGTAGCAAAAAGTATAGAATTGGATGTAGTATTGAATATATTATTGTATAGCAGTAAAATAGAATTACATTTTATATCTGCAGACATCTTATGCGTGTACGAATAAATTTGTATATGTATATATACATATATACATATATATATATATATATATATATATGGTCTTTGGGTCTTTGGGGTGTTAAGATTGTGTTTTTGTATTGTTTTTTAGTTATTTGTTTTTTATGCTGTCTCTCTGTGGTCTTCAGAAACTTTTATTTCAAATAATAGGGCTCACCGAAGTTAATCTGCATAACATTTTGTATTCGAACGGACAAAGCAACTTCTAAAAATGCTCAACTTTTTAGAATTGACACTCAGGGATTTGGGGTATACTTTCTGAGAATTTGGAAAATTGTCGATCAAAAATGAAAGACCATACTTCAGTAATTCATCAAAATTACAAAATAAGTAGAAGGTAAAAACAAACTATTTTTTTAATTGTGGAGTGATTTCTCACAAACTGCTCAAATTATTTGATAATGTAATTATAAGCACGCGATATTTAATGGCAATTCACTTCCAGAAACAGTAATTCACAATACCACACATGCATACGTTGTTGGGAAAACAGACCTACACAAACGTAATAATGATACGTGGTGGTGATCGAAATATCGCGTTCTTGCAATCGAGTATGACCGTGATGACCCACCTACTAAAGATCACTGCGGAGACGTATTTCTTTTGTTTTTGCACTTTGTATCGCCATGAAGCAAAGAGCTGGAATGTACTATACTGCCTAATCATGATGTTATGATCCCTGAGATGTATTCACAAAACTCTCCATTTTATTACCTTGTTCTATTACACACCGTTTTCATCAACTTTAACTATTTTGTGATTAACTTTATTGGTAGGCTTTCAAGGAGAACGTATGTATATATGATAACTTCTTTAATTAATCTGTGTAGATTACTCCAATCATATTGAAACAAACTTACAAGAATTTAAAACGACAATGACATCGAGCAAGATCCCGTTTCCTCAGGATAATTCGCTAAACTATATATATTGAATGATATCAATTTGGAATAAAAACAAATTAAATGTGCATTTCAGATTCCTAGAAGTTATTCTCACTTTTGAACTTCACTGCCTATATTTCTATCAAAGAGGTATTTTAAAAAGAAAATACGCGGTGCTGATATAAATGCTGAGTATCAAACCATCATAACGTTCTTTCTGACATTCCAAATCATGTAGACTGAATGTGCGTATCCGTATAAAAGCCGAGATAGACATCGTCCTTTGAAATGTGGCATTATTCAAATATAAACGTTTCTGACTCTTTAAAAACTTAAGTGAAACGTTGGAGATATTCGCTCTGTGAATGCAGTTGATTCGAAATCACATCACATAAAACTTTTTGCACATTCTACAGTAACATTTCTCGTATGACTGATCTATAGCATAAGATAATGTTCGTAAACGCGATTATTGTCATGCAAACTAATGTTATCAGAAATGTACACTTGCAAATTATGTGATGCATCGAGCTTTTTAATTTATGAAATATAAATTTTTTATTATTTTTCAGATTAGGGACTTTTTTTCGACCAAAATGTGTCCACTGATTGACAATCTGTAAATGCAGAGTCAAAATTCTGTCACTGTTCCATGTCATTTAAGTAATCGGACATCTAAACTTACCTCTGAGGTCCATTATCCTGCTAAGAAAAAAAAAATTGGAGTAAAGGTATTTAATTTTCTGACGATAATTGACTACATTATAGCTCAACCGACTTATAACCTTTAATGTACTTATTATATAATTGAAAAAATATATATTTTGTGAAATGAGCTATTATAAAGAAAAAAGGGGTTTGAGTTTATTTTTTCTTTCATCAAAGATAAAGCCAGTCGATAAGAAGTCATCATGTCAAAACCCTTAAAAACGCGGAGTATTTAAAAGCCCTATGACTGACTATACTCAACTATACCATTATGTACTAAGAAAATGACCGTCCTCACCTGAATTTGTCCTAGGCTATTCATTAAAGTAGAGCTTATTCCATAGTTGCGAACATAATCTTCTTTCGCTGTACCATAACTGATCACGTGTTTGATGACCCTGTTCAAATTGAGTTAAATAGACTGCAATTATATAAGGGACTGAAAATTGCCCACTTAAATTGTTTGTCGTTATTAAAGTATATTGATGAATTAAGATCTATAGTTACTCAAAGTGATATAGACACAATGACTCTCAGTGAAACTCACTTATGCTCAAGCATTGATGATAATGAGGTGTTTATTCCTTGTTATACATGTTTACGACGCGACCGAAATAGGAACGGAGGAGGAGTTGCTATGTTTATTAAAAATGATATCATATTTGTACGGAAGGATGAACTTTGTCAAAATATGGATTTGGAAATAATTGTTACTGAAATTAAACTTCAAAAACAAAAGTCTTTTTTTTGTAATATGTTGGTATAGACCACCAAATTCGAAACTTGAGATTTTTAATGCCTTTGAACATGTAATGCAAAATATCGATGATATGCAACTTCCTTATCATATACATGGGGACATGAATAAACATTGTGATGTGAGTAATAAGTGTATGGCTTGGCATACTAAAAGGCTTGTTGATATTATGGAGTGTTATGATTGCACACAGTATATTAATGATTATACTCGAATCACAAGCAACTCGTCCACAACAGTTGATTTGATATTTGGTAATAGTAAATCAAAGATAAGCAAAAGCGGAGTGGTCGAAGTATCGATGAGTGATCATTACATGATATATTGTGTCTTAGGAAAGCCAAGTTGCAGTGATAATGTAAGTCATAAATACAAAAAAGGTAGAAGTTTAAAGAGATTCGATGAGGAGGTTTTTAGGAAGGATATGAAAGATATTGATTTTGATTCATTCTATCAAATTGAAGATCCAGAAGCAGCTTGTTCTGCTTTCTTCTCATTAATAATGCCAATTGTTGATAAACACGCCCCACTCAGGAATACACGAATTAAACAAAAAGAATCTCCCTGGATGACAATCGATATATTACAATTAATTCGCAAAAGAGATTGTTTGAAATATAAAGCCAAAAAATCTAAAAGTATAGATGATTGGCAAAAATATAAAAAAGCTCGAAATATAGTTACAAGCCATATTCGTCAAGCAAAACGTAATTTCATTTCCACTAATATTGAATCTGCCGTAGGAGATGTTAAAAGGGTATGGAAAACTCTTCGCTACTTAGCGCCTGAAAAGAATGCTAACAGCGGTGCTTCTTCTATCAAGGTGAATGATAATTACATTCGTGGTCAAGATGTGTCAAATGCCTTTAATGAATATTTCGTAACAATTGGTAAAGCTTTGCATGATAATTTTGATGGTAATGTAAAGAGGCGTCACACTGAACCCCCCAGTTCTTACAAAGCTCAATTTGTTTTTAATGATGTTACAGTGGATGAGATTGAAAATATAATTCAGACGTTGCCGGTGAATAAAGCAACTGGACCGGATAATCTCCCAGCCAAGCTCCTTAGATATGCAGCTCCTATTATTTCCCCTCCAGTAACACACATCATTAATCAATCTTTACGTATGGGTATAATTCCCAGTCAATGAAAATGTGCACGTGTAACCCCAATTTTTAAAGGAGCTGATAAGACATGCATGGATATCGTCCGATTTCTGTCATTCCTATCCTATCTAATCTTTATAAGTTATTAAATTTCTTGAATATTGACCTGCAATTGGTATTTGAATGGATTCAAATTATATGGTTATTAGTAATAGTATAAAGTGAAACCCAGGCATACTACTGAGTGAATGTATTTGCAGTTAAACTAGATAGATTCCTCGAAATTCTTATTCTCTGGGGAAATTGCCCAAAGGCCCAAATATTTCATTGATTCTTGGTCTTTAATTCAGAAAAAGATCTTGAAGATAATAAATTATGCATATTTCATGGATCATACAAATGAATCGTATGTTTCCAGAAAAAAAAAAAAACATTATTGCTATAGATTTCGGATTATTATTTTGTATTTGTGTCGCGTTGGAACATTCAGGTATAAGTTGAATATTGGCGATCTGCCTATATTTTCCTCAATGTTTGTTAAAAACATTTATATTCATATATACTTACACTACGAGAAAAAATGGAATGTATCATTTTCCCGCATGTGTACTGTTTTCGCGACTAAACAGGCCCTTCATTTTGGGAATGATTTAGATTCTGCTCAGATTCAATCAATTTCTCCGAATTCCTTCAAGCAAAATCTCACAAAGTTAGTTTCTTAAATTCATGTGTTTGATTGTCCTACCTTGATCGCTAGAACTATCTTTCTCTCTTGAAATTAGGTGGAAATTAAAATTGTATCAAATGCGGAATATTGAACAATACATTCTAAAGAGAAAGCAACTAAGAGCGTGAGGAAAATAAACTGCAGGCGCTAATCCTAAATATCATACAGACGTTATATTCTTTTCCCGATTTTGAGGATGATTTGAAATTTCATTGACTTCACGTTATCAAGGATACACTAAGATGATTGCAAGCAAGCAAATATTCAAAAACGGATTAAGTACCTTTTAAGGACTAGGCAGCCAGGGTATCTGATGATGACTTTCCTATAGTGGGCACTGCCTCAGTCACCAGTGAACTCGAATTGGAGACCGAAAAGTTGAGAGTCTGTGATCATATCCTGTGAGTCACGATCCCTCAGCTTCTCATATCACAAGTGACCGAATAGATACAAATTAAAAAAAAAAAGAAGAAAGAAAGAAAGAAAGAAAGAAAGAAAGAAAGAAAGAAATAGGCCTTCCTCCATACACATGAAATTACTGGTTGACGATGAAGCACTTTCCTGTATTTACACCTCCTTTGCACTATTTTCAGACAAGGACACGACTGGCATTTTCGGCACAAATCGACGACACAGCAAGATCTTCAAATGCTTCCGAAATTTCTCGTACCTGAATGAGTAGATAATGGGGTTGATCCATATGTTTGCAAAGGCCAAAATGATAGTGAAACCATGTATAATTCCCAAGTCGAATTTCACGAGACCTGTGAGGTAGTGCAAGAGGGTGTAAATGTCGTTTGGCGCCCAGCAAAGCACGTAGCAGGCGCAGACGACAAAGAGGGTTTTGAGGACATTTTGTCGGGCGCGCTCGCGAAGGTTAGCTCCGGTGGATTGTTCGCGTAACTGGTGCCGAAGGTTTTTTGCTATCAGTGCGTACAGGACAGCCATGGAACAGGAGGGCCCGAGAAAGTTGAATACAAATGTTGCAATTCCGACAGCCTGTGAAATTACCGCGTTTGGCATGTTAATCACACAAGTACGCTCTTTGATGGTGGCCCAAAGGAAAACGTGAGCGTCAGAGGCTATACCATATATCCATGGAACAGATGCTAGCAGCGGGATTCTTTTAACGCCAACGATCTGGCGGTAGCGAATGGGGTGACTGATTGCATAGAAGCGCTCCACAGTGATGACAACGAGGTTGGCGCCACTCGCTGCTATCAACGCCCAAAAAGGATACCAAGTCTGCCACACCTTACACACGAGGCGGTCTAATAAAGGGTTGTTGGTGGGGAAAGTGCCAGGAGCCAAGGGGATCGCGAGAAGGAACAGAGCTGTCAACAAATCGATCAGCGATTGATTGGCTATCAGTAGGTTTGTGGCATCTTGGAGGTCTTTGACGCGTGCGACGACCATGAGAACGAGCCCGTTGTCGAGAACACCGAAAACTCCAAACGCCACGTACATAGTGGTGGTCGGGTCAAATAGCGAGCTGGAGGCATTCATTTTACCAGCAGAGAAACGAAGCGCCTTCCAATGTGCCAAGAGGGTCGAAATGGTGTACCCCAAGGGATGGCTTCTTAGAAAAATGAGCAAGTGGTGAATAAAACTCGGCGCTTTATATTCCAAATATAGGGGTGGACAACCTCGACAACTTTCAGATTTCAAAGTTACAATGAAAGAAAAGGACTTCAACCACCCACTTAGTTTCACATTAAATCATGTACTAGTAACTGAGCAGAGGGCTCGATAGTTTGATGAACCTTTAAAAACACAGGGGAAAAACAGACAACAGAAAAAGAAAGTACGGTGTATGACTGATCCCCGAGAACAAATCACAAACTTCCAAAGCTCTACTGGTAATCAATACTCATTCACCATTATGACTTTACTGATAGGTATTCCGTCTGTATCACAAAAAGCCCACAAATATGATAAAAGCTGGTAGGTAGAGATTATGATGGTTGCTGCTTTTTACATATACGTACAAACACAAACACATACACACACACATACACATACTAAGGAGGCTCCTTGCACATACACACACACACTGAATACAGTGAGAGAGAGAGATAAGAAATTAACGTAGTTGTATCATTATTTGCTTAAGCTTCATACAATTCATACAAATTGACAAAAAATGGTGGATCTGAAATACATCATTGTATGGAGGTTTTTTTACATTACAAAAACTTTTATTGTGGTATTTTGCGAATGCTCTCGTAAAAAGCTTATTCTTGACAAAATTTTCCAGAAGACTTGATGCACATGGCGCTTTCATGATTTCTTGGGAGACCGAGACACTACAGACTGAAGGACTTGAGAAAAAAATTATATTGATTGAATGTCCCTTGCTGTTTTTATGAGGGACAACTTTTTCATTTCGCAAAGTCATCGATTGATTCCCATTAGTGGTGGTATATGTTTGAGTTGCATTCATGATTATAAAAAAAGAAACTGAAGTAAAAAAAAAAAAGATCCTGAAGACATGCAATTGTTTGCAATTTTTGCCGTTCTTTTTCCGATTAGATTTATGGATAATTTCATATTGGATCGAATTAAATGCACAACTTGTCAATGTGATGTCCAGATTCGCACAAAGAAATAATAACGTAATGAAGAGATCACACACAATTTTAGATGGGCAACTACCAATCATCATCCTTTCTTTACAGAATTTGTTTGTTTGTGTGTGTGTGTGTGTGTGTGTGTGTGTGTGTGTGTGTGTGTGTAAGAGAGCAATAATTATTATCAATAGTCATCAGCTATTACTGGACATACATATACACTACAAAGGGAAGATAAAGTCTCATTGAAACTGATGTACTACAGAAAACTAAGAATGTAAATAAAGGAACAGATGATTGGCATTTACCTGTCTGTTTCATACACATATGTAATATACACAGCAATACAAGTATAATGTTTTATATATATGCGTGTGTGTAGATCTGTATAATAGAATGTGTGTGTGTGTGTGTGTGTGTGTGTGCGTGTGTAACGGGTGCAATTACAAATCTCTTCTATTTTGGTTTCATCAGGAATCGACATCAGGTAAACAGGACAGACACCACAAAGGGACAATAAAGTCTTATTGAAATTTGATTTTTGATTTGATTTGATTTGATTTATTTCTGCTTAATTCCGTTACATCAGATATGATTATGTACATGTCATTAATTTTATGACAAACAGTATATCGACACATAGTTTTTAGTACAATTATACAAGACATTTAAATACAAACAGCTTATGGAACTTAAACAGAAGGGTCTCCAAAATAAGCCGAAGCTTGACGGTATGGAGACTATATGCTTACCTACTCAGGATAGAATAGGGAATAGAGAAAGAGAAAAATAGGGAAGGGTAGGGGGAAAAGGGATAGTTACAGAGTGTATGTGTACCACTCCAACTACTTTACAATAATAGTAATGATGATAAATACAATATGATAATGATATTAAAGTTAAGATGTTCAGTTGCCTTTGCCGGAGTAATGACCGAATATGCACTATGAAAATAATAATGTGTGAATACAAAGTATCCTATACATATTGTTATCTGATATGGAATGAAATATGTCGTTCTTATTTTATGTACGTAGTAATGGTAAGGCACATCGTACACATACATATACATGCTCATTCAATATACATGATGTACCCATCCTATACATACATATATATTCATATTCATAATATGGATAGGTAAATAAATCGATATATGTATGCACACATACATGCATCATGTACCACGTACATATTCATATACATTTAATTATAATACAATAAAGGAATCAGAATGTTATCCTGGGGAATACTGCTTAAAGGTCCAGTTTACCTTTGGGAGCAGTGATTTCAAAAATTTTCAAGATATCATATTTGATGCCTATGTGTAGGTCTGTTGTATCATAAAACATCCTACCATATGAAATATTTGCAATAAAACCTAAAATATAAGGAGATATCAGGGTTTTTCTCAATAAACCGTAACTGTATACGGTTTAGTCTGGAAAATTTTTTATTATAACTATTGTTCACATTTTGTGTATTTAACAACACTTAACATCGATTATACGGATTCAAATTTTGACAGTGGTTGTTTCTATCCCTAACTCACATTTTAGAACTATTTTATAGCACTAATGCTTTCATCTGCAAATGGTAAATTATGCCTTTAAGGAGGTGAAGTTTTACAGCCTTCTTAAATGAATACATAGTGGTCATATTTTTAATTTCGATGGGAAGGGAATTCCAAGTGTCAGGGCCGGAGTGTCTGATAGAATGATGCGCGAGTGCGGTTTGGGGGTTGAATAAATGTAAATTTGTGGATTGTCTGGTTGGATAAGAGTGAATCTCTGAATTTGACCGAAATCTTCTGTTGAATAATGGAGGAAAGAGGTTTGACTTGAGACAAAACATAAATACAGCTTTTTGGAGAAAATTTCTGTCATTTATCTTAAGGGATGAAAAACAATGGGTCGGTGTGATCTCGAGAGCGTGCTCGACTGCACACTCGAATTGCTTTTTTCTGTAGGAGAAGTATACGGTCTGTGTTACATTTGTGGGTTGCCCAGATAATGTTGCAATACGATATATATGGTAAGATTAAGGCGTTATACAGGGTAAACAATACACGAGTTGGTAAAAAATACTGAAGCTTAGTTAACAGGCCAACGTTTCGGGATATAGGCAAAATGATGTGTTTTACATGATCATCCCATTGATGTATTTGATGTATACTATCAAGCCTTTTCACAATATAATACTGTGCCCTGTACTGTAGACTTTCATTGTAAGTCTTTGATGAGCACATTATCAGAGTTCTATAGTGATCAAGAGTTGAAACAATTCATAGTGTGCACAGTGAAATCACATAGTAATGACCAACCAATTGAGATCAGTTGCAGGGAATGGCATTAACTTCCAGAGGTAGAGTCAAAATCCATAATCGAGTAAGAGTTTTGATACACGTGTAAACATCAAAGTGATCTCATACACAGCTTCGATAAATTGACATAGATCCAGTAAAACAGAGCAGCTAACTATTTTTTTTCATTTACGACATTTGATATCAGTCATTCAAAATAGAATATATTTTTGAATTTTGTCTAAAATTTGATTTAGTATGCTTAGCACTCTAAATTTTTTAATTCTAAGCTGACAATCTAAAATGTTTCACCTTCAAATTACGCTTTAAGAATATATGATACACACACACACACACACACACACACACACACACACACACACACATATATATATATATATATATATATATATATATATATGTATATATATATATATATACACACATATATGCAAATATGAATGTGTGTGTATATATACTTATACATAAACATATCTGTCGAAGTTAGCAGCATTCACTTAAAAGTAAAAGACATTTTCAGATAATTCAGGAACGCTTGAACTGTAGAGGGCTGTGGGGAAAGAGTTTCATACAAATATGGTTATGTCTAAAACACTTACCCTGAGAGCAGCTACCCCCCCCCCCCCCGCGAAAACACAAATTGTGCTCCTAGAGAAATAGTGAAATGTATACTTGTCGTAACATGGATGGTATTTTATGTATTAGTCTGTTGCAATGAAGGAAAAAACGAATGCAGAAGATTAGTTTGTGGGATTCATCGTTCGTAGGCACACATGAACTAACTGGAAAATCAAGTAATGTGAGTGTCATAATACTCGTTTATTGAATGACTCACCACTACGGGGCAATATTGGAAATTGATGTACTATAAAACAAATACCTAAATGCATCAGTGAGTGAATATACACAATGTATTCTATAGAATTATACAAATAAACGTATATTGTGTGTAGATTAAATGCACATACAAAATTAATGCAACAAATTATACAACACGGTCTCGACTCCTCTTTTTTTATAATAGATATTCGCACTGGTATGTGACTAGAGTCGGAGGATGAGAATGGGGGAATAATAATACACTTAATATTATATGGCGTAAGTTTTCTTCAACATGTTTGCCCTCTACAAATGAAATCTGTAAAATCGCAACTGCTGATCTACATTCTAAGTACTAGATGACAGGTTCGATTCCTGCTGGGTTTTTTTTTTCGAAATGTTTGCTAAAAATGTAGATCAGCAGTTGCGATCTTACAAATTTCATGTGTACAAAAGGCAGATAAATTGAAGAAAACTCATATCCCATATCTTCACCCCTGCTTAATGATTTCTTCGCTTTTATCCTTAATATATGTCAGAAACAAGTCCAGGGAATGTGTACTTTTCATTTTAAAAATAAATACATTTTGTGGAATTTCCAAATATTTTCTGCACCGACGTCACAACTATAACTGTTGTAGTCCTCTCATCCAGCGATGACGGCACCGAAACTTTTCAAATTCAAACTTTTGAATGGACTGTCCGATTTCCCTCAAACTTCACTGATGTGCTGGACTAATATTGCTGCATTCACTCAAGTCTCATGTATTGTTGGGTTTCATTTTCCTTTGACACTAACCTTAGCTTGTTTTACAATCCTCCTACAGCATACAGGTGAGCTTTCAGACATGACAATTCAAGATTTATGCCGCACGCATATTTCTGAACTTTTCACTTGTTCGTTCTGGATATTTAAAACCCTTCCACTTAGATATACAAACAGAAAAAAAAATGCTTTGTTTTTTTATATAAATGATATAATACAAAATCAAATTAATTTGAAACTATTTCATTCTCTGTATGCGATTCTGTTATTACCTCACTTTAATTATGTAGGGAACGCTGATCTGGGGAAATCGCTCAAAGGCCAAAAATATGTTATTGATTCTCTGTCTTTAATTTAGAATAAGTATAGTCTTGAAGATAATAAATCATGCACATATCTTGGATCATACAAATGAATCGTTTGTTTCCAGTAAGAATTTTTGCGATAAGTGTCAGATTGTATGTGTATCGCGATTGAATATTCATGTATAAGTGGAATATTGGCGACTTGCCCACTATATTTCCCTATAGTGTTTTTTTTTTTTTAAGCTGATATTCATACTTACCCTGTCCAAGACAAAATGGAATCAATCACTTTTCCCGCATATGTACTGTTTTCGCTTTTAAGACAAGTGATTCTGCTAAACAGGCCCTTTATTTTGGAATTATTTAGATTCTGCTCAGATTCAATCAAGTTCTCCGAGTTCCTTCAATAAAAATCTCAGTCAGTTTCTTAAATTCATGTGTTTAATTGTCCTACCTTGATCGCTGGAACTATATCTTTCTCTCTTGAAATTAGATGGATATCAAAATTGCATCACATGCGGAGTATGGAACAATAAATTCTAAAAATAATGTAACTTAAAGCGTGGGGCAAATGAATCGCAGGTGCTAATCCATAATATCATACAGAAGTTGGTTATATTCATTTCCCGATTGTGAGGATGATTTGAAATTTTGTTTACTTCACACATTATTCTTAAGGATACACTAAGATGATTGCAAGCAAATATTTAGAAATGGATTAAGTACCTTTTTAGGGACTAGGCAGCGAGGGTGTTTAATAATGCCTTTCCTATAATGGGCACTGCCTCAGTCACCAGTGAACTCGAATTGGAGACCGAAAAGTTGAGAGTCTGTGTTCATATCCTGTGAGTCACGATCCCTCAGCTTCTTATATTGAAAGTGACTAAAATGAAGAGACAGATTTAAAGAGAGAGAGATAGACAGAGATAGGCCTTCCTTCATACACATGATAATTATTACCGGTTGACGACGAAGCACTTTCTTGTGTGTGGTTACACCTCCTTCGCACTACTTTCAGACACGGACACGACTGGCATTTTCGGCACAAACCGACGACACAGCAAGATCTTCAAATGCTTCCGAAATTTCTCGTACCTGAATGAGTAGATAATGGGGTTGATCCATATGTTTGCAAAGGCCAAAATGATAGTGAAACTATGTATAATTCCTAAGTCGAATTTCACGAGACCTGTGAGGGAGTGCAAGAGGGAGTAAATGTCGTTTGGCGCCCAACAAAGCTCGTAGCAGGCGCAGACGACAAAGAGGGTTTTGAGGACATTTTGTCGGGCGCGTTCGCGAAGGTTAGCTCCGGTGGATTGTTCGCGTAACTTGTGCCGAAGCTTTTTTGCTATCAGTGCGTAAAGGACAGCCATGGAACAGGAGGGCCCGAGAAAGTTGAATACAAATGTTGCAATTCCGACAGCCTGGGAAATTACCGCGTTTGACATGTCAATCACACAAGTACGCTCTTTGACGGTGGCCCAAAGGAAAACGTGAGCGTCAGAGGCTATTCCATATATCCATGGAACAGACGCTAGCAGTGGGATTCTTTTAACGCCAACGCTCTGGCGGTAGCGAATGGGGTGACTGATCGCATAAAAGCGCTCCACAGTTATGACAACGAGGTTGGCGCCACTCGCTGCTATCAACGCCCAAAAAGGATACCAAGTCAGCCACACCTTACACATGAGGCGGTCTAATAAAGGGTTGTTGGTGGGGAAAGTGCCAGAAGTCAAGGGGATCGCGAGAAGGAACAGAGCTGTCAACAAATCGATCAGCGATTGATTGGCTATCAGTAGGTTTGTGGCATCTTGGAGATCTTTGACGCGTGCGATGACAATGAGAACGAGCCCGTTGTCGAGAACACCGAAAACTCCAAACGCCACGTACATAGTGGTGGTCGGGTCAAATAGCGAGCTGGTGGCATTCATTTTACCAGCATAGAAACGAAGCGCCTTCCAATCTGCCAAGATGGTCGAAATGGTGTACCCCAAGGGATGGCTTCTTAGGAAAATGAGCAAGTGGTGAATAAAACTCGGCGCTTTATATTCCAAATATAGGGGTGGACAACCTCGACAACTTTCAGATTTCAAAGTTACGATGAAAGAAAAAGGACTTCAACCACCCACTTAGTTTCACATTAAAACATGTACTAGTAACTGAGCAGAGGGCTCGAAAGTTTGATGTACCTCTAAAAACACAGGGGAAAAACAGACAACAGAAAAAGAAAGTACGGTGTATGACTGATCCCCGAGAACAAATCACAAACTTCCAAAGCTCTACTGGTAATCAATACTCATTCACCATTATGACTTTACTGATAGGTATTCTGTTTGTATCACAAAAAGCCCACAAATATGATAAAAGCTGGCAGGTAGAGATTATGATGGTTGCTGGTTTTTACACATACGTACACACACACACACACTGACACACACACACACACACACACACACATACACACACACACACACTGAATACAGTGAGAGAGAGAGAGATAAGAAATTAACGTAGTTGTATCATTATTTGCTTACGCTTCATGCAATTCATAAAAATTGACAAAAAATGGTGGATCTGAAATACATTATTGTATGGAGTTTTTTTTTACATTACAGAACTTTTATTGTGGTATTTTGCGAATGCTCTCGTAAAAGGCTTATTCTTGACAAAATTTTCCAGAAGACTTGATGCACACGACGCTTTCATGATTTCTTGGGAGACCGAGACACTACAGACTGAAGGACTTGAGAAAAAATTATATTGATTGAATGTCCCTTGCTTTTTTTATGAGGGACAACGTTTTCATTTCGCAAAGTCATCGATTGATTCCCATTAGTAGTGGTATATGTTAGAGTTGCATTCATGATTATACAAAAAGAAACTGAAGTAAAAAAAAAAAGAAAGATCCTGAAGACATGCAATCGTTTGCAATTTTCTGCCGTTCTTTTTCCGATTAGATTTATGGATAATTTCATATTGGATCGAATTAAATGCACAGCTTGTCAATGTGATGTCCAAATTCGTACAAAGAAATAATAACGTAATAAAGAGATCACACACAATTTTCCTCCGAATGTTGAATGTTTTATACGTTTCAATTTTAATGTTGTTCACGTACACATAATCATGATATCTATACCATCATTTAATCTCTGTCAAGGTCAATCCATTCCTGCTTTAATTCTTGAAAAATATAGTCTATCAAAGATTATAATGCATTTACCAAAACATGGTAACGGCAAGGAGTAAATATTTCCGGTGCTGTCCCCGGGTACTGTTTAATGTTTCCAGATTAGCATGCCTATACATTGAAAGGGCGATTAAACTGCACATTCATTGACATTACTTGAATATGAGACCATTCTCAAGCAAATAATTTTCACAGAACAATAGATATATAATGTACTCTTAAATGAATCCCACAAGGATTGGAACAATCATCCCCAGAATTCCCACTGATTCCCACTGATTAGTTACTATCCATTCCCTTTAAAAGGTCGAATTATATAAAAATTTTCATCTAAATCTACCGACAAAGTATGGAAAGACGGTATCCCGTCCCACACAAAGAAGCTTTTGCAATTTTATAATTTAAGTTCACCGATCTGGTACATTCTTTTGTTGGAATGTTTTTACAAATCTTGAATTTTGAAAATATGAAAGGGTTTTGTTATCGTGATGAAAAAGCAAAATGAATTCACTAACTTTGCTGCCTGACTTTTTCACGTACTGTTCAAATTATTTCAAACTCTGGAGGGAAGGGAAGGGATGTGGGAGAAGGCACCCCCCCCCCCCAAGAGGGAGCTAGTTTGAATTCTAAGATTTGACACACAAGGATTTGGAGTATACTTTCTGAGGATGATCTCATAATTATTTGGAAACTTGTCAATCAAAAATGAAAGAAGATACTTCAGTAATTCATCAAAATTGCACAATAAATAGAAGGTAAAAACAAACTGATTTTTTAATTGTGGCGTGATTGATCACAAACTGCCCAAATTATTTGATAATAACTGTAATACTTAAGCACGGGATGTATAATGACAATTCACTTCCAGAAACAGTAATTCACAATACCACACATGCATACGTTTTCAGGAAAACAAACTTACAAAAACGTTGTAATGATATACCTGGTGGTTATAGAAATATCACCTTCTTGTGATCGAGTAAGCTTATATCCACCAAATGTCACTACAGCAACGCATTTCTTTTGTTCTTGCATTTCGCATATCGCCATCAAGCAAAAAAACTGAATTTACTTATACTACCTGTTCGTGTTGTTATGATTCCTGAGATGTATTCACAAAACTCTCCAATTTATTACCTTATACACACTGTTTTCATCAACTTTAACTATTTACAGTTAACTTGGTATAAATTTCAATTCAAGGAGAACGTATAGGTATGATAACTTCTTGAATTGTCTGTATAGATTGCTCCATTATAGTCAAACAAACTTACAACGACAACAACAGCAAACAAGATCCCGTTTTTTCATAGTAATTCGCTGAACCATATTGCAGAATATTAATTTGGAATAAAACAAAGTGAATGTACATTCTAGATTCCTAGAATTTACTCTGACTTTTGAACTATATTTCTATCAAAGAGGCATTAAAAAAAATACGTGGTGCTGATGCAAATGCATAATAACATAAACCATCGTAACATTCTTTATGACACTCCAAATTATTTAGGCTGAATGTGTGTATCCATATAAAAGCCGAGATAGACAAGTCTTTTGAAATGTATTATTGAAATGACAACCTAAAATATAAATGTTTCTGACTCTTCAAAACTTAAGTGAGATGTTGGAAATATATGCTCTGTGAATGCAGTTGATTCGAAATCTCATCACACACAACTTTTTGCACATTCTACTGTAACATTTCTCTGTACATGACTAATCTATAGCAAAAGATAATGTTATTGTTCATAAATGCGATTATTGTCATGCAAACTAATGTTATCAGAAATGTACACTTGCAAATTATTTGATGCATCGAGCTGTTTAATTTATGAAATATACATTTTTTTTTCAGATTAGAAACTTTTTTTTCTACCAATAATGTGTCCACTGATTGACAATCTGTAAATGCAGAGTCAAAATTCTGTCACTGTTCCATGTCATTTAAGTAATCGGACATCTAAACTTACCTCTGAGGTCGATTATCAGATTAGAAAGTTTGGTTTAAAAAGAAATAGATAATTGACAACATTATAGCTCAAATGACTTATAACCTTTAATGTACTTATTACATAATTGAAAAAAAAATATTATATTTTATGAAATGAGCTATTATAAAAAGAAAAGGCTTTGAGTTTATTTTTTCTTTCATCAAAGATAAAGCCAGTCGATAAGATGAGAGATGTTGATGATTATCAGATCATAATCATTAAGGCATCCGGCATCGCCATTGATAATAGTTTTGCTATCTCCGTCAAGAAGTCATCATGTCAAAACCCTTAAAAACGTGGAGTATTTAAAAGCTCTATGACTGACTATACTCAACTATACCATATATATTAAGAATATGACCGTCCTCACCTGAATTTGTCCTAGGCTATTCATTTAAGCAGAGCTTATTCCATAGTTGCGAACATAATCTTCTTTCGCTGTACCAATGAGTGCCTTCTTTTTTTCTCACTCTCTCATTTTATGTGTTATCTTTCAACTTTCCCTTAAAAATATAACGGAGAGGTTGACATTTTACGTCATATAATTTCAATATAAAATGTACGCATTCCATATGGTTGTTATATCAAACATTTACATATTTTGTGAACCTGAAAGTACGAGCCCTTTAATAGATGGATGATATCACCATGGATGGTCTGCGCGACGATCTTCCGCATAGCAACTTTCTCAAACCTTTCCTAAACTTGTCATACCTGAAGGAGTAGATGATAGGGTTTATCCACATGTTGGCAAAGGCCATGAAAACCGTGATATCATAGATGACCCCTTCGAATTGCAATGTTCCTCCGATGTAGCAAAATAGACTATAAACGTCATTTGGCGCCCAGCACAAGATATAACACGCGCAGACGATAAAAAGAGTCTTTATGACATTTCTTCTTGCCTTTTCCCGGTGATTTATTCCAGTTGTATGCTGGCGTAGTTGGTGCCTCAGCTTAGCCGCTATGATTGCATAGAGTATAGCCATCGTGCAGGATGGCCCGAGGAAATTAAGAATGAATGTAACGATTCCAATGGTCTTCCATATGATTATGTTTGGCATTTCAAAGAGATGACATATCTGCCCATCGACGCGGGCCCAAGCAAAGAAATGAGCATTAAACACAAGCCCGTAAACCCATGGCATCAGGGCCAGGAGAGTGACACGTTTATAACTGATGAACTGTCGATAGAGAATAGGACATGTTACGGCGTAAAACCGTTCAATGGTGATAACAATGAGGTTACCTCCGCTGGCAGTGATTAGTGCCCAGAACGGATACCAACTCATCCAAAATTCGCAAACAAAGTCAGCAGCTCTAGGTTTGCCCGATGGAATAGAGGCCGGAACGACTTGGAGAAAGAGAAGAAAGGCAGAAGCTAAAAGGTCTATCAGAGATTGGTTAGCGATCAACAGGTTTGTGGCGTCGCGGAGAGCTTTCGTTCTGGCGATGACGATTAGCACGATGCCGTTGTCGATGATGCCGAACACTCCGAATGCCACATACATGGCGGCAGTGGTATCCAACATCAGGCCCGAGCTCATATCGCAAAAATTAGTGATTAAATTCGTGATTAGCCTCTCCCAGCGTCTGATGCCAAATGGTACGCAGAGGCATATATGACGGGTTGCAGGAAGAACTCTTTAATTCTCGTTACATTGCAGAACACTACGGCTTCCTGATACTATACGTCAATTTGACGATAACGACTTTAATACTCGCCCCTCGCTTGTAAATTTGCGCGAGTTAAAAATTTCAGCCTATCACTGACTACCAAACTTTCCATCACTGACATCTTACCATCATCGGGTT